>NC_139988.1:84710809-84830956 GCF_964263955.1 Coregonus lavaretus | reverse complement strand
CTGTTGTTCCTCACACAAAAGCCTCACACTCTTCTCCGTCCAGCTAGCCATTGGCACAGGGCCTGTATTTCATTTAATGTGTGTGTGTGTGTGTTTGTGTGTGTGTGTCTGTGTCTGTGTGTGTGTGTGCCTGTGTCTGTGTCTATGCGTGTGTCTGTGTCTGTGTTTTTCTGTGTGTGTCTGTGTGTGTGTGTCTGTGTCTGTGTGTGTCTGTGTGTCTGTGTCTGTGTGTGTGTGTGTGTGTGTGTGTCTGTGTCTGTGTCTGTGTCTGTGTCTGTGTCTGTGTCTGTGTCTGTGTCTGTGTCTGTGTCTGTGTCTGTGTGTGTGTGTGTGTGTGTGTGTGTACATGACTCACCATGTATGTATTTATATGTGTTTCTTCAGTGTGTCTGCACATACAGAAATGTGTTAGTAAAAAGTGAGAAGGGTTTTTTGTATTGATTTTCCAGATTAGAGAAAGCAATCTGTGTAAAAGCACTCATTGAAAAATGTAATTGTGGCAAAGGATAGATGGTGAACCCTAAATGTAATGTGATGCAGTAGCCTCTCTCATTAGGTATTTTTGCATTCCCCTGAGCCAGCACCTAAAAAATGTCAACGATGAAACCATGAATCACCAACTACTGAGCTTTCATTCAACAGTAATACTCTCTGCTGCTGGCTAGTGCACTGTGTCCAGCTGTAAGACCATGATAAAGCACAGCACAGCTCAGAACAGCACAGCTCAGAACAGCACAGCTCAGAACAGCATAGTTCAGAACAGCACAGATCAGAACAGAACAGCACAGCTCAGAACAGCACAGCTCAGTACAGCACAGAACAGCACAGAACAGCACAGTTCAGAACAGCACAGCTCAGAACAGCACAGCTCAGAACAGCACAGCACAGCTCAGAACAGCACAGCTCAGAACAGCACAGCTCAGAACAGCACAGAACAGCATTGTTCAGAACAGCACAGCTCAGAACAGCACAGCTCAGAACAGCACAGAACAGCACAGTTCAGAACAGCACCGTTCAGAACAGCACAGAACAGCACAGCTCAGAACAGCACAGTTCAGAACAGCACAGTTCAGAACAGCACAGAAGAGCACAGCTCAAAACAGCACAGAACAGCACAGCTCAGAACAGCACAGAACAGCATAGTTCAGAACAGCACAGCTCAGAACAGCTCAGAACAGCACAGCTCAGAACAGCAAAGCTCAGAACAGCGCAGAACAGCATAGTTCAGAACAGCACAGCTCAGAACAGCACAGAACAGCACAGCTCAGAACAGCACAGCTCAGAACAGCACAGCTCAGAACAGCACAGCTCAGAACAGCACAGAACAGCACAACTCAGAACAGCACAGCTCAGAACAGCACAGCTCAGAACAGCACAGCTCATAACAGCACAGAACAGCATAGTTCAGAACAGCACAGCTCAGAACAGCACAGCTCAGAACAGCACAGCTCAGAACAGCACAGAACAGCACAGTTCAGAACAGCACAGTTCAGAACAGCACAGAACAGCACAGTTCAGAACAGCACAGTTCAGTACAGCATACTGCTATCATCAGTCCTGTTCCTCCATATGTTTGATGATGTGTCCTTCACTCAGCTAAAACTGCCACTGGGTTATTTGCTGTTCCCTCTAGATCAAATGTACTGTTTATTTGAAGAAATGTCACCTAAAAGGTGTATCACTCAGCCTAAGAACCGTCATCTTGTCAGGGTTTTAAATTGCTATGTGCCATGTCATCTGAAACCAGAATTGGAATTTGTCCAATAAGAACTTTTTGGAGTTCCATTTATTTACATGTACCTTTACGTCATTTAGCAGACGCTCTTATCCAGAGCGACTGTTAGTGACTGCATATATATATTTTTTCATACTGGCCTCCCGTGGGAATCGAACCCAGAACCCTGCCGTTGCAAACGCCATGCTCTACCAACTGAGCTACATGGGACTACAGTGGGGGAAAAAATTATTTAGTCAGCCACCAATTGTGCAAGTTCTCCCACTTAAAAAGATGAGAGAGGCCTGTAATTTTCATCATAGGTACACGTCAACTATGTCAGACAAATTGAGGAAAAAAAATCCAGAAAATCACATTGTAGGATTTTTAATGAATTTATTTGCAAATTATGGTGGAAAATAAGTATTTGGTCACCTACAAACAAGCAAGATGTCTGGCTCTCACAGACCTGTAACTTCTTTTTTAAGAGGCTCCTCTGTCCTCCACTCGTTACCTGTATTAATGGCACCTGTTTGAACTTGTTATCAGTATAAAAGACACCTGTCCACAACCTCAAACAGTCACACTCCAAACTCCACTATGGCCAAGACCAAAGAGCTGTCAAAGGACACCAGAAACAAAATTGTAGACCTGCACCAGGCTGGGAAGACTGAATCTGCAATAGGTAAGCAGCTTGGTTTGAAGAAATCAACTGTGGGAGCAATTATTAGGAAATGGAAGACATACAAGACCACTGATAATCTCCCTCGATCTGGGGCTCCACGCAAGATCTCACCCCGTGGGGTCAAAATGATCACAAGAACGGTGAGCAAAAATCCCAGAACCACTCGGGGGGACCTAGTGAATGACCTGCAGAGAGCTGGGACCAAAGTAACAAAGCCTACCATCAGTAACACACTACGCCGCCAGGGACTCAAATCCTGCAGTGCCAGACGTGTCCCCCTGCTTAAGCCAGTACATGTCCAGGCCCGTCTGAAGTTTGCTAGAGTGCATTTGGATGATCCAGAAGAGGATTGGGAGAATGTCATATGGTCAGATGAAACCAAAATAGAATTTTTTGGTAAAAACTCAACTCGTCGTGTTTGGAGGACAAAGAATGCTGAGTTGCATCCAAAGAACACCATACCTACTGTGAAGCATGGGGGTGGAAACATCATGCTTTGGGGCTGTTTTTCTGCAAAGGGACCAGGACGACTGATCCGTGTAAAGGAAAGAATGAATGGGGCCATGTATCGTGAGATTTTGAGTGAAAACCCCCTTCCATCAGCAAGGGCATTGAAGATGAAACGTGGCTGGGTCTTTCAGCATGACAATGATCCCAAACACGCCGCCCGGGCAACGAAGGAGTGGCTTCGTAAGAAGCATTTCAAGGTCCTGGAGTGGCCTAGCCAGTCTCCAGATCTCAACCCCATAGAAAATATTTGGAGGGAGTTGAAAGTCCGTGTTGCCCAGCGACAGCCCCAAAACATCACTGCTCTAGAGGAGATCTGCATGGAGGAATGGGCCAAAATACCAGCAACAGTGTGTGAAAACATTGTGAAGACTTACAGAAAACGTTTGACCTGTGTCATTGCCAACAAAGGGTATATAACAAAGTATTGAGAAACTTTTGTTATTGACCAAATACTTATTTTCCACCATAATTTGCAAATAAAATCATTAAAAATCCTACAATGTGATTTTCTGGATTTTTTTTCTCATTTCGTCTGTCATAGTTGACGTGTACCTATGATGCAAATTACAGGCCTCTCTCATCTTTTTAAGTGGGAGAACTTGCACAATTGGTGGCTGACTAAATACTTTTTTTCCCCACTGTATATATATCTTGCTCACCTCACCACGTCTTTGTTTTAGAATTGAGAGATCTCATATTTTAACAGAGTCTGTTAAGGCAATGTCTTGTTGATAGACTTTACCAGTCTGACTATATGCCAATGTCGTTTTTTCAAGAAACTTTTTAGGTTTGGATGTCTGTTTGTGATTCAAGGGCCGTGTAGCAGATGGGGACCTGTGAAAATCAGCCTGAAGTGTCTCCACTTGCGCTGCTGAATAGCTAGCTTTTCAGTGGGCTGACTTGGTAAGATGCTTCAGGAGGACAGTCACATGTGTTAGCGAGGCAGAGGTCCTTCATTCCAGCCTTGGTATGAGCCGAATCAGGAGGAAGTGGTATTCGCTAAGCAAGCGAATGTGAAAGACCTGGTGCGAAACTTCGGACTTCTCTGAATGCAAATGTTGGTGTGCTGCTCCCTCCAGCCCTAACTCTGGGGGGCATAGGCCAGTGGAATTAGTATTCCGAGCACTCGGCCGCCATGTCCTGGCAGTCACAGATTGATTAAAACACTGAAACCAAGCATGCTTGTCTGGGAAGGCTTCTGAGAGCCAGTCCACCCATGCTGATACTACGCTGAGTTAAATGATGGATCCGTCTTGCATACGAACGGTACCCAGTCAGTCAGCGCCTCAATATGTGTTTCCCTTATCCAGCATTACCATGGAGAAATCCATGCGGATGTGTGTCTCTCAGTGTTCTGTGTTCCAATACTTATTCAGTCGGATATGTCTACTTGAGTTCATTCAGTTGGCTCTGTGGCCACTGAATGTGTTATGCCACCCACCCTGCAAGACACTCTTCCTGCCAGTCAAATTACAGCTACAACAACCGCTACCCACCTAATGATGGCTTAATGCTTAAAATAATGATCTTCTCCTCTACCTCTGTGTCTGTGTCTTGCCTAGAGGCTTTGTGCTGTGTTATGTTGTTGTGAGCTTGAAGAGGTTTTTATAATGCTCCTCTTAGACTGTCTGAGTGACGCAGAGCATCGTACCGGAAACTCAAAGAAGGAAACAACATCTGGACGTTTTCTCTTCCCACCGCCACATCCTGCTGGAGCAGCGGAGGAGCCCACAGCACTATCCCGTCAACACTTTGAAGTGTGGTGTTGCTAAGTTCTATGGACATAAAGACATACTAAAAGGATGTGTCTCGATTCCGGTTTTTGCTAGCACTTACCGCTGTGTTTACCAGTGGGCTTTTTTAGCTGCTTCTGTCAAAGTGTTTTGGGGGGGAAATAAGTAAATTTCTAAAAGTTCATGGGGAGAGCTTTGAACATGGATGGTACTTTATCTCCTTCTCAACTGAGGATCAAGGTGCTTTTCTCGCTGTTTGACGCTTGTAGCATGCTCTTTGTTTTTGAAGTCGGTGTTAGTCTCGGTTAATTCGTGTGAGCGGCTGTGTTCTATGTGGAAGTCGACAGTCAGATACAACTTCACACATGCACACGCACACTCACACTCACACACACCCACAGAGACACACACACACACACACACAGTGAAGCTTAAAAGTATTAATTAGCAGGGCCACATTACTGTAAAGGGGCTGTTCACTTTACCTAATGAGAAAAACAACATTGGTATGCCAATCACAATTGGAGTTGTAAGAGCGTTGCAGTCTTTATTACTGTAAGTTGGCGTTAAGCCAATAGGCCCTGTTTAGTCAGTGTGATGAATTAATATCTGTAAAGCCGGTGTAAACAGCTTTCAATAAGGGTATTGCTCTCCATCTTTCCTCTTTTTTCCACTGGTCACCATCCTTTTCCCCCTTTTCTGTCCTGTGACTGTCAGGGACTGTCCCATTGGTTTCTGCCTTGCCAGAACATGTCAGGGTTATATAAGTTGTGGAATTCTCTACTGCAGACATGTGTGTCCTGAATGAGCATTGATTAAATCTTTCATAGATGTTCTCAACAGGCTGTTCATATAGCTCATTCCTCAATGGTTTTCTCAAAGGTTTTTGATCATTTCTCTCTCTCGCACGCTCTCTATCTGTCTCTGTCTATGTCTCTCTCACTCTCACATCTCTTCTCTATAGATTGTGGCTTCAGATGGAGTTCAGGAGAGCACTCCAGTGACCATTAATATCACAGTGATCGACGCCAACGACAACACGCCGACCTTCCCCAACGCCTCCTACAATGTCAATGTTTACACAGATATGCAGCCTGGGGAAACAATATTACAGGTAATCAATATGCTATACTCACTCGCTGTTTTCCCAAACAATACACTTACTTAGAGTAATAGCATTAATAAACCTAATTTATTCATGGTTTAGCTGGAGTAATTGTGGTAGCAGACTGTTAGGTTCAGCTCTCAGCATGCTGTTGCCATAGGCTGTTCCCCTCTGGGCATTGGGAGGATTGTGGGTAATTTGTTAGAACCCCTGTTTCGCAGTCAGAGCATGAGCCCAGTCCAGTCAGTCGTTCTGATACTTGAAGGAAACAAAAGACTGACAGAAAAGGTCAAATATAGGCAGTTTAATCTCTGTTTTTTTCAGATCGGAATACTTCCTCTTATAGCAAGGCTGGTTAGGCTTCAGAAATGCGTTAATAATGGCAGTTATGAGTTAACTCTTTGTCTGTTGAATGACTGTTGATGAGGTGCTTGTGACTGCATTGTCTCATTAGTCAGTCATCTTTGAGTTACAGGATGTAAAGTCTCAAAATGACATATGGGGGAAAATAACACTATACATGCTCTAAGTCTCACACTGTAGCATTCTGCTACGTAAACACATTCATGTTTAGAGATTTATATTAATGTGTGACCACTTTTCTACACGTTGAATGAGATTATGCGAATGTTAAAAGGTATTTCTGTGTTTCTACTTCCTTATTTCAGATTCACTGACTGTATTTGTCATAAATTTTTAATACGCCCCCAACGCAAGATATTTAATTATGCATTTGATATGTTTAGAATATATCAGCGATGAATCAAACATTTCCATGTTCCTTGAAATGTGGGGAAAATATTGGGATAGATGGCCTTCCCCTAGTGAAGTCCCTGGGCTTAGGACACCAGAGGACACTGTTGATTGAGAGACTTATGAAAAAATCATGTTGTACCTCTCTTGTATCCCTTTTAGCTGACTGCTCTGGATGCTGACGGGGGTCCCAACGGGCTTGTGACCTACAAGATCCTGGCGGGGGATCAAGGACACTTCATCATCAATAACCGCTCTGGAGTGATCACCGTGGTGCCTGGTGTCTCCCTGGCCGTGGGACACTCCTACACCCTGACCGTGAAGGCTGTGGATAATGGCCCGGAGTCCCAGAGGAGGTGAGGCTATTAGGGAGCCCCGGGGAGCCACGAGGGGTGGGAGGCTGAAGGGGAGGAAGGGTAGGACTGGGGTGTGGGGAGACCGAGCAGGGGGACTGGGGGATGGAAAGGCGGAGTAGTGCGGTGGAGGCTGAGAACTGGCAGGGCCAGTAAAGGCTGAGAGCCGCAGAGGGCCAGTCACTTTCCATTCCTTCTGCAGCAGTCAAACTTGCTCCCTCGCTTCCTTTCTCTCTCTTTCCGCTCTTTCTCTCACCCCCCTACTCTCCCTCTTTCTGTCTGTCTGTTTCTCTCTCTCTTTCTCTGCCTTTCTCTCTCTCTTAAATTTATAGTGTTCTGCAGGGTAACACATTCTGCTAGGGAAATATCCCTGGAACAATGTGCCGATAGATATTACTCGCAGGACTGGCCCATCTGGCACCCAACGTGGAAATTAGAGGCTTTTCATAATGATTTGTAATGCCTACCCTCCAACTCAATTCAATCTGTGTTGCCTTTTTGCCCTCTGTAAAGCTTGGTGGCCACAGGATCCATACAGTTCAACAGGCTGAAATAGGAAATAATTTTACACGTGCAGGAAATGTAGTGAATTGGGCACTGACTATTGGCTCAGTTCTATCTGAAGAGGAAAACGTTTGGGCTGGGGAGTCTTTGTGACATGAAATAATTTAGTCTTTCATCGAACATGCCAGGTAAAAGTTTTCCCGCACAAAGATCCTTTGTTTTGAGTCAAGGACAAAGATGCAAGATAAGACTGTGATGCTGATGATTAGTGGTGTGAATACGTATGTGAATATGTATCCAACGACTGGGAACCACGTACAAATCTGGGGCCTCATTTATCAATCATGCATAGGCAAAGATTTATCAATATGAACGTTGGCTTGAGAGTGAGCGTAAATTTTTTTGGCGCCAACGAAGATGGCGGCCCACAACTAGCTCTTAGGAAACTTTGCGGTATTTTGTTTTTTTATGTATTATTTTTTACATTATTAGCTCAGGATGTGTTTTGTATCATTACATACAACCGGGAAAAACTATTGGATATCAGAGCGGCGGTAACTCACCAGCATTACGACCAGGAATACGACTTTCCCGAAGCAGATCCTTTGTTTCCTCTCCCCAGGGCAATTGAACTGATTCCAGTGGCTGACCCAAAACATCACCGGCGGAGGAAAGGCACTCGGAGTGGCCTACTGGTTCGACTTAGGAGGCGCGCACACCACCCACCGCTTCCAAATATATTACTCCCTAATGTTCAGTCTTTGGATAACAAGGTCGATGAGCTCAGGGCAAGGATTTCTTTCCAGAGAGACATCAGGGTCTGTAACATACTTTGTTTCACGGAAACATGGCTCTCTCTGGATATTCTGTCGAAATCGGTCCAATTCATCGCGCAGACAGAAATAAATATCTCTCCGGGAAGCAGAAGGGCGGAGGTGTGTGTTTCATGATTAACGACTCATGGTGTAGTTGTAATAACATACAGGAACTCAAGTCCTTTTGTTCACCCAACCTAGAATACCTCACAATCAAATGCCGACCGTATTATCTCCCAAGATAATTTTCTTCGGTTAAAGTCAAGGGCCGTGTATATCCCCCCTCAAGCGATACCACGACGGCCCTCAAAGAACTTCACTGGACTTTATGCAAACTGGAAACCACATATCCTGAGGCTGCATTTATTGTAGCCGGGGATTTTAACAAAGCAAATTTGACGACTAGGCTGCCAAAGTTCTATCAACATATCAACTGTTGTACTCGGGCTGCTAAAATTCTTGACCATTGGTATTCGAACTTCCGGGATGGTTATAAGGCCCTCCATCGCCCTCCTTTCGGCAAATCTGACCACGACTCCATTTTGCTCCTCCCTTCATACAGGCAGAAACTCAAACAGGAAGTACCCGTGCTAAGGACTATTCAACGCTGGTCTGACCATCGGAATCCACGCTTCACGATTGTTTTGATCACGCGGACTGGGATATGTTCCGGGTAGCTTGCGAAAATAATTTTGACGAATACACTGAAACGGTGACTGAGTTTATCAGGAAGTGTATAGGAGATGTTGTGCCCACTGTGACTATTAAAACCTACCCTAACCAGAAACCGTGGATAGATGGCAGCATTCGTGCAAAACTGAAAGCACAAACCACCGCATTTAACCATAGCAAAGTGACTGGGAATATGGCAGAATACAATCAGTGTAGCTATTCACTCCGTAAGGCAATTAAACAGGCAAAACATCAGTATAGAGACAAAGTGGAGTCGCAACTCAGACATGAGACGTATGTGGCAGGGTCTACAGACAATCACGGACTACAAAAGGAAAACCAGCCACGTCGTCGACACCGAAGTCTTGCTTCCGGACAAGCTAAACACCTTCTTCGCCCGCTTTGAGGATAACACAGTGCCACCGACGCGGCCCACTACCAAGGACTGTGGGCTCTCCTTCTCCGTGGTCGACGTGAGTAAGACATTTAAGCATGTTAACCCCCGCAAGGCTGCCAGCCCAGAGAGCATCCCTAGCCGCGTCCTCAGAGCATGCGCAGACCAGCTGGCTGGTGTGTTTACGAACATCTTCAATCTCTCCCTATTCCAGTCTGCTGTCCCCACATGCTTCAAGATGGCCACCATTGTTCCTGTACCCAAGAAAGCAAAGGTAACTGAACTAAATGACTATCGCCCCGTAGCACTCACCTCTGTCGTCATGAAGTGCTTTGAGAGACTAGTCAAGGATCATATCACCTCTACCTTACCTGTCACCCTAGACCCACTTCAATTTGCTTACCGCCCCAATAGATCCACAGACGATGCAATCGCCATCACACTGCACACTGCCCTATCCCATCTGGACAAGAGGAATACCTATGTAAGAATGCTATTCATTGACTATAGCTCAGCATTGAACACCATAGTACCCTCCAGGCTCATCATTAAGTTTGAGGCCCTGGGTCTGAACCCCGCCCTGTGCAACTGGGTCCTGGACTTCCTGACAGGCCGCCCCCAGGTGGTGAAGGTAGGAAACAACATCTCCACTTCGCTGATCCTCAACATTGGGGCCCCTCAAGGGTGCGTGCTCAGCCCCCTCCTGTACTCCATGTTCACCCATGACTGCATGGCCAAGCATGCCTCCAACTCAATCATCAAGTTTGCAGACGACACAACAGTAGTAGCCTTGATTAACAACAATGACGAGACAGCCTACAACATCAACAAAACAAAGGAGATGATCGTGGACTTAAGGAAACAGCAGAGTTGCACCCCCCTTTTCCACATCGAAGGTACCGCAGTGGAGAAGGTGGACAGCTTCAAGTTCCTTGGCGTACACATCACTGACTAACTGAAATGGGCCACCCAAGCAGACAGTGTGGTGAAGAAGACGCAACAGGAGGCTGAAGAAATGTGGCTTGACACCTAAAACCCTCACAAACTTTTACAGATGCACAATTGAGAGCATCCTGTCGGGCTGTATCACCGCCTGGTACGGCAACTGTACGGTCTGCCGAACGCATTACCGGGGGCAAACTACCCACCCTCCAGGACACCTACAGCACCCGATGTCACAGGAAGGCCAAAAAGATCATCAAGGACATCAACCACCCAAGCCACTGCCTGTTCACCCCGCAATCATCCAGAAGGTGAGGTTAGTACAGGTGCATCGAAGCTGGGATCGAGAGACTGAAAAACAGCTTCTATCTCAAGGCCATCAGACTGTTAAATAGCCATCACTAGCACATTAGAGGCTGATACTGCCTATTGAAATCACTGGCCACTTTAAGAAATGGAACTAGTCACTTTAATAATGTTTACATATCTTGCATTACTCATCTAATATGGAAATACTGTATTCTATAATATTCTACTGTATCTTAGTCCATGCTGCTCTGTCATTGCTCATCCATATATGTACACTACCAGTCAAAGGTTTGGACACACCTACTCATTCAAGGGTTTTTCTTAATATTGAAAATTTTTTACATTGTATAATAATAGTGAATACATCAAAACTATGAAATAACACATATGGAATCATGTAGTAACCAAAAAAGTGTTAAACAAATCTAAATCTATTTTATATTTGAGATTCTTCAAATAGCCACACTTTGCCTTGATGACAGCTTTGCACACTCTTGGCATTCTCTCAATCAGCTTCATGAGGTAGTCATCTCGAATGCATTTCAATGAGAAGGTTTGGGATGAGCCAACAAGTGCTCAGCATATGTGGGAACTCCTTCAAGACTGTTGGAAAAGCATTCCAGGTGAAGCTGGTTGAGAGAATGCCAAGAGTGTGCAAAGCTGTCATCAAGGCAAAGGGTGGCTATTTGAAGAATCTCAAATATAAAATATATTTTGATTTGTTTAACACTTTTTTGGTTACTACATGATTCCATATGTGTTATTTCATAGTTTTGATGTCTTCACTATTATTATACAATGTAGAACATAGTACAAATAAAGAAAAACCCTGGAATGAGTAGGTGTGTCCAAACTTTTAACTGGTACTGTATGTTATGAGAATAATCCATATAAAGTACAGTAATTTGTTAAATTAGAGGCACGTGTGAAGTGAAACCATTGTTGCAATACTATAAAAGAGATAATGGGAAATCGAATGAGAGGCTGATCTGGCTCTGTTGGAAGATTTGGCACATGCTGCAATTTGCAGAGAGCACATTTTTAGAGACAGGTGGGATTTCTTTTTGCAGAAATTACAGATTTTCTGTTCAGATATCGTTTCCCAAAACCAATTTTATAGAATATTTGCGAGGATTTAAGACCTACTTTAAAAAGGGAAACACATGCCATTCCGTTGCTCATCCAAGTGCTATCCACCCTCTGTTTTTTGGCAATGGGCACTTTTCAGCAGGAACTTGCCGATCGGCATCTCACAGCCCTTGATGAGCAGATGTTTTGGATGAAATCATCAGTAAATCAAACTGTCACATACAATTTCCATACACCATCGCACAACAGGTTGAGGTCGAGAGGGGTTTCTTTGCCATCAATGGGTTCCCAAATACGAACAGAGCAATAGAAGGCACCCACATCGCCATAAAAGCACCATCCCAAAACAAGTTCAACTATGTGAACAGAAAAGCCTCCCACTCTAAATGTGCAGGTGATAGGTTAAGTGATGCGCAAAAGACGCTTCTGAATGTGGTAGCCAGGTGGTAGACACGACTCAATTTTGGCCTATACGCCTACAGGAGGGAGCTGTTGAGGATGTATGGCTTATTGGTGTGTTGCAGTATATTTGCCATTGCTAAAGCAACTTGAATTGTACTAATGGTCCTCTCTTTGTAGCTATGTTTTTATTTTTACTGGTCAAGCCACAACTGAGCGAGCCAAATACAATGTTTTTGTGGTACTCAACCTCTGACACTATCACCTCTATTTCAGTCCCAAAAAATAATCATCTTAGGTTTCTTGGGTTGCGACGTTGAATTTCATGGTATGGCATTGTGTATTCCCCATGGGCTTTAAAGGGGTGATTTTGGCCATATATGGTTAATTGGGGGCGTTTTGAAATGCAAAATAGCCGAAGTCATTCACGAGCACTGAGGCTGAGAACAATTGCTATGTATCAATGGTTATCTCCTACTGGTGTGCGAATGACGCTAGTAGGATTGTTTGATAAATCACACTTTTTCGAAACATTCGACATTCTGTTTGTAAGTGTTATTTTTAAATCGTTTTTTCAATCAATATTGACGAGGCCCCTGTAGTGCCATCTTGTTGAGCAGGAAAATAAACGCTGATAATAGCAAACGCAGCAAGTGTGTAATTATTTGGCCAGATGGAGCTCCAACCATGGACGGTTAAAAACCCTGAGAGAAAAATCGAAAAATTTCACTACTCAGTTTCAAAGTTTTACGAGAGGGAGAGTTGGCATTGACTTATATTTACAGGGCTCTGTTTGGAGCATGTCCAGGATCAAAACCATTTGATTCATGTTTCCAGTGGCTTTATGAAGAAATCAGCCATGATTGCCCCAGTGGAAAAAACTCCTAAAATAACCAGTCTTGAAAGTCCCTCATATATCGCTCTAAAATTGACTTGCTGTAATCATTCAATTAGGTTTATTCTGTTCAGGCCCGACTCAGACACTTGGTGCTTAATGTTCTGTACACAACTGATTTCACTGACCATGGATTCAGACTCTCAAGTGAAGTACCTTGCTCAAGGTTAGAGGTTGTTTTAGAAAATCTGAAATAAACAATCTCAAAGGTTTTGATGTACCATTTAATTGAATCTCTCTATATGCTGCAGGATACAGATTATACTAGATAAGTCCTCTCCCAGTATCTAAAACGAATTTAAAGCTGAAATCTGTCAAGGGGAAAACAGCGCCACAGTTCGCCACTGCACCTTTGTTATTCCTTTTGTTTTGGTGATGAAACAGAGGAGAAGAGCATCCAGCATTGTGGTAAAGAAAGTATCAGTACTATCATGTTTCAGGAGAAGACCCAGATGCAGACAGTGTTGAAGGAACAAAAGTTTATTACAAAAACAGGGGGCAGGCAAACGACAGATCAAGGGCAGGCAGAAGTCAGTAATCCAGATCAGAGTCCAAAAGGTACAAAACGTCAGGCAGTGTCAGGGTCAGGGCAGGCAGAGGTCAATAATCCAGGGTGGTGTGACAAGGTACAGAACGGCAGGCAGGCCGAATGGGCAAAACCGAGAAAACGGGAACTTGAACAAGACAGGAGCAAGGGGAAAACCACTGGTAGGCTTGACGAATCAAAACGATCTGGCAACAGACAAACAGAGAACACAGGTATAAATACACTGGGGATAATGGGGAAGATGGGCGACACCTGGAGGGGGGTGGAGACAATCACAAAGACAGGTGAAACAGATCAGGGTGTGACAAGTATATATTCTGCTGTTCTATAGCGCGTGATGTCAGAGTGGGAAAAAAACAAGTGTTTGTTGTTTGAAGTAACTGCTTTGTTGTTGTAATATTGCAAACGATGTGGCAGTTTAACCAACTATGGATTTCAGCTTTAAGTTGGCTAACCTTCACTCTTGTCCAACCTACGTACAGTACCTCCCAGCTTTTTAATCTACAATCATATAGATTTTCTAGCAAAAACCCACCCAATAAACACAAAACAAACACCTACAACTGACAACACAACCCTACATCCCACACAGAAATTCTCATACTGTAAACAAAACCCGCCCACAGTCTCTGTTTTTCAGAAGTGAAGCTCTTTGTGGACAATTGCAGTTGATAAAAGTGTTTTTCTATTGTTAAAATTAAAACCAACACATTTCAAACCTCAGACTTCTTCAGAATGAATGTATCCCCCCTCCCCCATCCTTATCTGCCGTCCCAGGAGCTCCATCACCACCGTGTACATTGAGGTGCTCCCCCCCAACAACCAGAGCCCCCCACGCTTTCCCCGCTTCCTCTACAGCCTGGAGGTCAGCGAGGCCATGAGGACCGGAGCCACACTCCTCAGCCTGCAGGTGAGCACAAGGTCGAGGCTTCTTCACAACGCCACACTGTCTTGTAGCACACACTGAGCATACTGTACCCTGATCTGTATCCAGAGTGTGACATTTGGTGGCAGCGGTGGGATCTGCTTCAGAATCTCCCCTGACTATCATTGTCAGGCCACACGTGTGCTCTATACAGCTGAATAGCTCCTAACAATGGCCCCTATTCAGTCTGTATGAGAAGGGACTGAGACAGTTACCAATGTTACAGATTAGTCTGTTTGAGTAGAAATGGGTCAAGCTGTTTATGTAGACCAATTAGACTGTACAGTCGTGGTCAAAAGTTTTGAGAATGACACAAGTATTGGTCTTCACAAAGTTAGCTGCTTCAGTGTTTTTAGATATTTTTGTCAGATGTTACTATGGTATACTGAAGTATAATTACAAGCATTCCATAAGTGTCAAAGGCGTTTATTGACAATAACAATATTTGCAGAACCTTCTTTTTCAAGACCTCTGCATTCCGCCCTGGCATGCTGTCAATTAACTTCTGGGCCACATCCTGACTGATGGCAGCCCATTCTTGCATAATCAATGCTTGGAGTTTGTCAGAATTTGTGGGTTTTTGTTTGTCCACCCGCCTCTTGAGGGTTGACCACAAGTTCTCAATGGGATTAAGGTCTGGGGAGTTTCCTGGCCATGGACCCAAAATGTCGATGTTTTGTTCCCCGAGCCATTTAGTTATCACTTTTGCATTATGGCAAGGTGCTCCATCATGCTGGAAAAGGCATTGTTCGTCACCAAACTGTTCTTGGATAGTTGGGAGAAGTTGCTCTCGGAAGATGTGTTGGTACCATTCTTTATTCATGGCTGTGTTCTTAGGCAAAATTGTGAGTGAGCTTCCTCGCTGCCCTTCTTGACACCAGGCCATCCTCCAAAAGTCTTTGTGTCACTGTGCGTGCAGATGCACTCACACCTGCCTGCTGCCATTCCTGAGCAAGCTCTACACTGGTGGTGCCCTGATCCCGCAGCTGAATCAACTTTAGGAGACGGTCCTGGCGCTTGCTAGACTTTCTTGGGCGCCCTGAAGCCTTCTTCACAACAATTGAACCTCTATCCTTGAAGTTCTTGATGATCCGATAAATGGTTGATTTAGGTGCAATCTTACTAGCAGCAATATCCATGCCTGTGAAGCCCTTTTTTTTTGCAAAGCAATGATGACGGCACGTGTTTCCTTGCAGGTAACCATGGTTAACAGAGGAAGAACAATGATTTCAAGCACCACCCTCCTTTTAAAGCTTCCAGTCTGTTATTCTAACTCAATCAGCATGACAGAGTGATCTCCAGCCTTGTCCTTGTCAACACTCACCAGTGTTAATGAGAGAATCACTGACATGATGTCAGCTGGTCCTATTGTGGCAGGGCTGAAATGCAGTGGAAATGCTTTTTGGGAATGAAGTTCATTTTCATGGCAAAGATGGACTTTGCAATTAATTGCAATTCATCTGATCACTCTTCATAACATTCTGGAGTATATGCAAATTGCCATCATAAAAACGGAGGTAGCAGACTTTGTGAAAATTAATATTTGTGTCATTCTCAAAACTTTTGACCACGACTGTACACACAAAAAAAATGATGGTTCCTCAAGGGTTTTTTGGGAAGGCTGATGGTTCTATGTGGAACCATAATGACTCAATGTGAACCCGAGCTCTTCAGGGATTCTTTACAGTTCACAAAAGTAGTTTTTGCTCTTTTAGTGATAATTATATTATATTTTGGGTCGTGGTTTGCGCACAGCTCTTTTTGTACATCTGTGAGTGAGAGTGTCATTCCAGTTTATGTAATCTGTTGTGTTATGCTATTACATATTACAGTTGAAGTCGGAAGTTTACATACACTTAGGTTGGAGTCATTAAAACTAGTTTTTCAACCACTTCACAAATTTCTTGTTAACAAACTATAGCTTTGGCAAGTCAGTTAGGACATCTACTTTGTGCATGACACAAGTAATTTTTCCAACAATTGTTTACAGACAGATTATTTCACTTATAATTCACTGTATCACAATTCCAGTGGGTCAGAAGTTTACATACACTAAGTTGACTGTGCCTTTAAACAGCTCGGAAAATTCCAGAAAATTATGTAATGGCTTTAGAAGCTTCTGATAGGCTAATTGACATCATTTTAGTCAATTGTAGGTGTACCTGTGGGATGTATTTCAAGGCCTACCTTCAAACTCAGTGCCTCTTTGCTTGACATCATGGGAAAATCTAAAGAAATCAGAAAGAAAATTGTAGACCTCCACAAGTCTGGTTCATCCTTGGGAGCAATTTCCAAACGCCTGAAGGTACCACGTTCATCTGTACAAACAATAGAATGCAAGTATAAACACCATGGGACCACGCAGCCGTCATACCGCTCAGGAAGGAGACGCATTCTGTCTCCTAAAGATGAAAGTACTTTGTTGGGAAAAGTGCAAATCAATCCCAGAACAACAGCAAAGGACCTTGTGAAGAGGCTGGAGGAAACAGGTACACAAGTATCTATATCCACAGTAAAACAAGTCCTATATCGACATAACCTGAAAGGCCGCTCAGCAAGGAAGAAGCCACTGCTCCAAAACCGCCATAAAAAAGCCAGACTACGGTTTGCAACTGCACATGGGGACAAAGATCGTACTTTTTGGAGAAATGTCCTCTGGTCTGATGAAACAAAAATAGAACTGTTTGGCCATAATGACCATTGTTATGTTTGGAGGAAAAAGGGGAGGCTTGCAAGCTGAAGAACACCATCCCAACCGTGAAGCAAGGGGGTGGCAGCATCATGCTGTGGGGGTGCTTTGCTGCAGGAGACACTGGTGCACTTCACAAAATAGATGTCATCATGAGGAAGGAAAATTATGTGGATATATTGAAGCAACATCTCAAGACATCAGTCAGGAAGTTAAAGCTTGGTCGCAAATGGGTCTACCAAATGGACAATGACCCCAAGCATACTTCCACAGTTGTGGCAAAATGGCTTAAGGACAACAAAGTCAAGGTATTGGAGTGGCCATCACAAAGCCCTGACCTCAATCCTATAGAACATTTGTGGGCAGAACTGAAAAAGCGTGTGCGAGCAAGGAGGCCTACAAACCTGACTCAGTTAAACCAGCTCTGTCAGGAGGAATGGGCCAAAATTCACCCAACTTATTGTGGTAAGCTTGTGGAAGGCTACCCGAAACGTTTGACCCAAATTAAACAATTTAAAGGCAACGCTACCAAATACTAATTGAGTGTATGTAAACTTCTGACCCACTGGGAATGTGATGAAAGAAATAAAAGCTGAAATAAATAATTCTCTCTACTATTATTCCGACATTTCACATTCTTAAAATAAAGTGGTGATCCTAACTGACCTAAGACAGGGAATTTTTACTAGGATTAAATGTCAGGAATTGTGAAAAACTGAGTTTAAATGTATTTGGCTAAGGTGTATGTAAACTTCCGACTTCAACTGTATATAAAACTATGGCCATTATTAGTGTCTTGTGAAAGATTTATGTATGGCCATTGAGAATGGTTGTTAAATCAGTCAGTGGTTCTCATTTCTCTCA
This sequence comes from Coregonus lavaretus, assembly GCF_964263955.1. Taxonomy (NCBI): domain Eukaryota; kingdom Metazoa; phylum Chordata; class Actinopteri; order Salmoniformes; family Salmonidae; genus Coregonus; species Coregonus lavaretus. Next base: position 84,813,059 of record NC_139988.1, on the reverse strand, counting down.
GGGAACGCCAGCTGTTCCAGAGGTAGCTCACTTGATTGAACTTGTCAATTAACACAATAATAACACCTATGGAATTTTGACAATGTAATATGGCTGACCAGAATAAAAAACCCTGTATGGTTCTTCAAAAGGATCAACAAAGAACCTTTCAGATTGAGAAAGGTTTTTTATAGAATCATTCTCCATAAAGGTTCTACAAAGAACCATCAAAAAAGGGTTCTATATAGCCCCAAAAAGTGCTGTAACCAAAGAGGAACCCTTTTTTGGTGCTATATCTTTTTTAATGATTCTTAATAGAACCTTAGGAAAGGGTTCTTTAAAGCACCATACAGGTTCCATTTAGAACCTTATGAACATGGATCTTTATAGAGTCTTCAAAAAAGAGTTCTATATAGCACCAAAAAAAGGTTCTGCTATGGTAGAAAATGTGTGTACCAAACTATTGTTCAATATTTATCAAGTAGAAATGGACTGGATACTACTGAGTGAAGGCATTCATTATTATTCATTGTCTGTTGTGAAATTGGGTTTGATCTTGCCGCGTTACATTTATGGACTGCGTTATGGATTTAGCTTGATGCCTTTTCATTCTGTTGTTTTATTGGAGTCGTTGTGAAAGTAGTGGAATTGGCATAACGGGAACATGAAGGGGCCTCTCTGTCTCTGTGTCTCTACAGGCAACGGACCGTGAAAGAGATGTCATTACCTACAGCATCCAGAACGGGGATCCCCACTACCTCTTTGAGCTCTCGCAGATGTACGTAAGCTCATTTTAGTTATCAACGACATTACCTATCATCGTAGCGGATTTATCCATGAAACTTGGCAATAATATTTATCTCTCACAGAGGAAAATTATAGTGTTTTGCCTGGATAAGTGTCTGGAAAACCAAACTGCTCTCTCTGAAACTCTCCGCGAGACACCAGGGGCTGAAAATGTAGATAAGATTCTCCCTAGCATCTTTAAATACATAATTAATAAGTAATAAATTCATATAAACCAAAACAATTCTCTCCTAGTTTGAAAAACAGTCCACATATCAGATTATACATTAGCAGTCTCGAGGTTACCCCTGAGCCTCACTGTTGGTATTGGCTGGAAAAATATTAGTGCCTTGGCTTGGAGTAAATAGGTTGTCTTAATTTCATAGAATAAATCAAAGCCTGCAATAAGATTTGGTGTGATTGTTTAGGGAGCACTTTAGTATGGCTAGCGTCGAAGCAACACAGCAAATTCTCCAGTGTTAAATCTAACACTGAAAGTGTGGACCCGTATAGACACTGGAACTCTGTTAAATTAACACACTGCTTAGTGTGAAGACTTATTTCCCAGAGTGCCTTGCATTTTGAGTGAATTGTAGATTTACCACTCATGACTGTGTTTGTTAGTGACAGAGACATGGTTGTTACATTCATCCTGTTTCAGTCCTATGGACTTCACCAAGTGAGCTCCTGATTGAATATGTTATCATTCAAATTGAATTATTTAACACAACACAATCCAATACATATTTCATAAGGCCTTATTTTGAGGGTTTAAACTCTAAACTTAATAATTCAATCTGTAAGTGTTGAATTACCACTCATGGTGTAAAATAACCCCCAGTGTTGGTGTTAATAACTAGAGTTGAACCATAACCACGCCCATCATTATCATATTTCCCAGCATGCTCTATTGCAGGTCGATTTTAATGTAATCCCTAGGTTATTTTCAGGAGGCATGGTTTATTAGGGTGTGGCTTTTATATAGTTATTTTTGGCCACCCATGACTGTAAATGTCAATCCTGTTGATCATGTTATAGGGACATTTGGAAAATGTTGAACTTCATATTCATCATCTCCAGCACCCCATCTATGTTTGGTAGTAAAACAGATAGAGGATGAAAAGTGTTTCCAATGATATCGTTAGTGTGCGTCATGTGATTTTAACCAAGTATGAGGAGGCATTGCCTACTAATTGCTTACTAATTGGTTGATGATGTCATTGGAAACACTTATCTTCCTCTATCTTTTTTACTACAAAACGTAGAAATGCGCCATTTTCACATATGTTGATGTTGGGGTGGTGCTGGACATGATGAATATGAAGTTTGTACACTGCAATGTTACATTTTCCTTGAAAAGTCTTGCACGTAACATATTCTAATACTAAAATATGAACATGATTATTTTCCGATTGGGGATATCACATTGGAATCATATCTCAATAACCCAGCATCAACAAACCAACCTTGCTCTTTAAAAAATCCCAAAACAACTAAGTGACCCAATGCCTGCAATCCAGCAGTTGGGTCATCCAAACAACCCAGCATTTTTTTGTGTAAGCCCTCAAAATAAGGCCTCATGACATTACTATTGTATTGTGTTAAATAATAAAATGTTAACATATTCACTTAGGATCTCACTTGATGAAGTCCATAGGACTGAAAATTGATAAATGTAACAACCATGTCTCTGTCACTAACAAATCCAGTCATGGGTGGTAACTTGACAATTAACTTGAAAGGCACTCTGGAAAATATGCAAATAACACTAAGCAGTGTGTTAATTCAACACTGTTCGGTGTCTATACAGGTACACACTTTCAGTGTTCATTTAACACTGGGGAATTTGCTGTGAAGCCTTTTCCCCCTCAGGCTTTAGAGTAGAGCTATCCCTGTGCTCTCGCTTTTCTCTTCTCTCTCTCGCTTTTCTCTTCTCTCTCTCTCTCGCTTTTCTCTTCTCTCTCTCGCTCTCTCTCTCTCTCTCAGCTTTCTTCTGCAATAACCAGCAGACATACAGTACCTATATTACCAGAGGCCACTTCAATCACAGCTTCAAACTCACACTGTCATCACACTATCATCCCAGAGCAGATGAGCTCAAATGTATCCCCTTGTAAAGCCCCTAGTAATGGATACATCCCAATAGATTAACTTGCCTGTCATAACACATTGTATCCTCATCGTCATACTACTGAGGTAATTTGTGCATATTGATCAGGTTCATCAGAAGAAAGCTATTTTCATCCAACTGATATAGTGAAAGGAGTTGATTATTTACAAGACAGTTTTACAAGTCACTCATTGGATTGCTTTGTATTAGACCTAAAACATCAGAATGTCCCGACTATTACCTGAGCTGTAGAGGTGGTTGAGATCAGAGACCTGCCTGCATCTCGTCGCCTGCTTAGCACCAACAACGGGCAGACCTTACAGATCCTAATCTGTTGAATAACCTCTTCTCTGTGCTGTCTCTTAGTGGACTTCAGACGACATCTTCTTTAATGCTCTCCTAGTCATTCAGCACTTCAAAACAACACCCTCGTGAATGATGTTCTCTCCCATGCTGGATCTGATCACGCTTGTGTTTCCAGCTGCTAATAATCATGATCTTTCATTTCAGCTAGGCGTTATCATCATCCTTGATGTTTTCAAATGGCAAGATGTTTGTGTGTGTGTGTTTGTGTGTGTGTGTGTGTGTGTGTGTGTGTGTGTGTGTGTGTGTGTGTGTGTGTGTGTGTGTGTGTGTGTGTGTGTGTGTGTGTGTGTGCGTGTGCGTGTGCGTCGAAGCAATGCGCTCAATGAATAGCTCATAAATATGCATGGGAGTTGTGGTGGCAGCAATTGAGGTGCCGCTTTGCATTTGTCTATTTCATTTGAACAGGGACATATCAGTCCACAATGGTCCTCACAGAGACCTTATACCTTTTAAGATGGGTGTAACTGGCCTCTTAGAAAAGGAAGTGCAGATGTTCTCTTGAATACTGAATTATAAATAAATGACTTCTAATTTCTGACTAACGTGTGTCTAAACATATTGCTAGCGAGTAACCATCATAAAACTAGAAGTAGAGGGACAATCGAGACGCGTGACGTTTCCTTAGGTTGCTGTAAATTCCCCTCTAGTTTGGGCCCCATCTCTGAGAGCTGCAGCAGACAAACAGCCAACAGATGTAAAGTTGACAGCAGAGAATCATCCCATAGATTTAAACACTCACGGATCAGTGTGTTAGAGGGCTGAAACCACTGCTGTATGCATGCCAAGATTAGCCCACACCAAATGACCTTGCACTGTAAATTCTATACACTACGTGTTTGCACTAGGCTAGCTTGCCAAAGTGCCGACGTATAACTTTCCTCTGAGCTTCCATTTTATTCTATTGTGCTGGCTGGTCCACACATACTGTATCTCTGCCCCACAGTACAAGATGTGCATGTACTTAAATAGCCAGGTTTCTATACCCACAAGCAAAAATATATATTTTATTTTATTATTAGAAGTACAAAGAATCTGCCTACACTGACAAGGTTGTGATTTTGGGACAGTTGAACCTGTCACAAATGTTCACATTCACAATGTCTGAATACAGACTTTGATGCAAGAAGTTCTGGCTTCTTTACTTCTTCCATGTTTTATGGGTATTGTTTATCTGTACTCAGATTCCCTGAAAGCTTTTGACTCAGCGGGAAGCAGAGTGAGTGGGAATGTTTCAGTAAAGCTGCAAATGGACTGTATTGAACGGTGATAAAAGAACCCCTGTGTCTCTTTCTCTCCTCTCCCCAGATCAGGGCTGTTGGTCCTGGGGAAACCGCTGGACAGGGAGACAGATGATCGCTACACCCTCATTGTAACTGCCTCAGATGGTCGTCCAGACGGGGTAAGCCTGCCTCAATTGTCCTTCCATCCATCTATTAATTAATCTACTCCTTCATAAATCCTTTTATTCATCCATTAATGTGTTCTGTCTCATCGTCAATGCATTTATTGTGTTCATTCGTCTTTTCCATCCATTCAGTTAAGTCTATGGCAGGTTGTGTACCTAGCCCTATTCAAATCAAATCAAATCAAATCAAACCGAAATCTGTCTTGCCTACTACTTACTGTGTACTAATCGTACTACGTACTATTTAGAACGTACTGTTTAGTGAAATGATGTCAGTAAGCAACAAACATCAACATTCTAGACTCCCCCATACTGAGAATGTGTAATCTAATGCGCAATCGTGTTGCTTCCCGGGGGGGTTATGGATTTTTTGCCGAATACGCTCTATTTTGGTAGCCTCTTGTACATTCTAAAGCTAGATTGTACAGTCATGGTCAAAAGTTTTGAGAATGACACAAGTATTGGTCTTCACAAAGCTTCAGTGTTTTTAGATATTTTTGTCAGATGTTACTATGGAATACTAAAGTATAATTACAAGCATTCCATTTATTGACAATTACATTAAGTTTATGCAAAGAGTCAATAAGTGTTGACACTTCTTTTTCAAGACCTCTGCAATCCGCCCTGGCATGCTGTCAATTAACATCTGGGCCACATCCTAACTGATGGCAGCCCATTCTTGCATAATCAATGCTTGGAGTTTGTCAGAATTTGTGGGGTTTTGTTTGTCCACCCGCCTCTTGAGGATTGACCACAAATTCTGAATGGGATTAAGGTCTGGGGAGTTTCCTGGCCATGGACCCAAAATGTTGATGTTTTCTTCCCCGAGCCACTTAGTTATCACTTTTGCCTTATGGCAAGGTGCTCCATCATGCTGGAAAAGGCATTGTTCGTCACCAAACTGTTCTTGGATGGTTGGGAGAAGTTGCTCTCGGAGGATGTGTTGGTACCATTCTTTATTCATGGCTGTGTTCTTAGGCAAAATTGTGAGTGAGCCCACTCCCTTGGCTGAGAAGCAACCCCACACATGAATGGTCTCAGGATGCTTTACTGTTGGCATGACAGGAATGATGGTAGCGCTCACCTTGTCTTCTCAGGACAAGCTTTTTTCCGGATGCCCCAAACAATCGGAAAGGGGATTCATCAAAGAAAACTACTTTACCCCAGTCCTCAGCAGTTCAATCCCTGTACCTTTTGCAGAATATCAGTCTGTCCCTGATGTTTTTCCTGGAGAGAAGTGGCTTCCTCGCTGCCCTTCTTGACACCAGGCCATCCTCCAAAAGTATTCACCTCACTGTGCGTGCAGATGCACTCACACCTGCCTGCTGCCATTCCTGAGCAAGCTCTGCATTGGTGGTGCCCCGATTCCGCAGCTGAATCAACTTTAGGAGATAGTCCTGGTGCTTGCTGGACTTTCTTGGGCGCCCTGAAGCCTTCTTCACAACAATTGAACCTCTCTCCTTGAAGTTCTTGATGATCTGATAAATGGTTGATTTAGGTGCAATCTTACTAGCAGCAATATCCTTGCCTGTGAAGCCCTTTTTGTGCAAAGCAATGATGACGGCACGTGTTTCCTTGCAGGTAACCATGGTTAACAGAGGAAGAACAATGATTTCAAGCACCACCCTCCTTTTAAAGCTTCCAGTCTGTTATTCTAACTCAATCAGCATGACAGAGTGATATCCAGCCTTGTCCTCGTCAACACTCTCACCTGTGTTAACGAGAGAATCACTGATAATGATGTCAGCTGGTCCTTTTGTGGCAGGGCTGAAATGCAGTGGAAATGTTTTTTTGGGATTAAGTTCATTTTCATTGCAATTAATTGCAATTCATCTGATCACTCTTCATAACATTCTGGAGTATATGCAAATTGCCATCATAAAAACTGAGGCAGCAGACTTTGTGAAAATTAATATGTGTGTCATTCTCAAAACTTTTGACCACGACTGTATTTTCAACCACCAGCAACTATCAGGAATTAACTCTGATAAAAAATATCACACTTTTACAGTGTTAGTTTCATCAGCTGTTGTACAATATATATATATATATTTATAAAAAACAGGAAAAATATATTTTGACTGCACTGGGCCTTTAAAGAATCCTTTACAACAAGTGTCTGCTGACTTCCGCAGGCTTTAAGCTTCCTTTGAAGAGGCATTTTCTCAGCTATCAGCAATACAGGTATGATTGAAGAATGAAGCAGGTGTTAAATATAGGATTTGCTACACAGAAAGCAGCAGTTGACTACTTTGTCAACACTTTGATTTGTCAACACTTTGATATAATCAGTAGACCTATATCAATATCTTTAATAATAATATAATAATATGCCATTTAGCAGACGCTTTTATCCAAAGCGACTTACAGTCATGCGTGCATACATTTTTGTGTATGGGTGGTCCCGGGGATCAAACCCACTACCTTGGCGTTACAAGCGCCGTGCTCTACCAGCTGAGCTACAGAGGACCACAAAAATACCATACAAGTATCAATAGCTTTTAAAACAATTCGATCTGTTTTCTTTTATCATATTTTGGACCAGACTAAGGCTATCTCTCCACTAACATACCCATTGTTCCTGCAGTCAGGAGGATTTACCATCAAATGTTTTCATAATATATCTGCAGATAATTGCCAAAAAGTATGCCTAGCAGTATGCAAATTAGGGAGCCAACTGAACAGCTCTCTTACCGATGCAATTCGGTAGGCTACTGACGAGTCACTCACTTTAACGTCCTGATGGACTTCATATCAAAAATACAAACGAGATCTTTAGTTTACTTGTCCCGATGCCATGGACATATAACTACGTTGTTTGATTTATGAATGGCAGGGATATATGAGATTGACTTTATTCAGTCAGTTCTACACCTTTTCGAAACTAGTCAAGCTTGCTATTCGTCAATGAAAGCACAGTAAATAGCCTATGCCTCACCACTCCGTGGCCTATGCCTCACCACTCCGTGGCCTATGCCTCACCACTCCGTGGCCTATGCGTCACCCCTCCGTGGCTGCGTATGAAACACGGCATACGTTAACTTTTTTCTCGCTGGCCTGGTTGGGTCAGTTGGCCAAAACTCTACTGTCCCTAAAATAATTTATACTGGCCCGGACATGGTGTAGTTCTTAAATGCATTGGGGTCATGCAGGGCCTATAGGTTGGCATGGGTTCTCTCTATATTTAGCTATAAATATTTGGTTATTATGATGTGTATTTTAAAACTGTATAATATAATTTAGCAATGCAAGTCATTACTCTATTCTTTAGAATTGCATTGTATTAATTGCATTCATTTTTATTTCTAAAGTATGTCATTTTGAGAAGATTTGAAAATAGGACGCAGACCCTTTAAGGACAACATTCCAAAAGAGATATCGTCATGGCTACAGTAGGCTAGCCAAGAGGAATGCTAGGTGTCTTTTTCTAGCTTTTTTTTGCAGACTTTTAACAGTAGCCAGCATACTGCTAGTATGTGGACTAAATAATCATTGATGGATGCTTATTTTTACTCTGGACAGCTCATGTGTGCTGTGTGAAGGCATCATCTCATGTACTGCTTGACTGCTCGAGAAGTTGAGACTCGAACGGCCAATCATATTGCTCAAATACAAATATCATGACATTTACGTGTGTAGTCTTCAATGGTAGACAGAGCAGTTAAATGTTGAACTGGAATGCAAAGATGCGCTGAAAGGTTAGTGTAGTGAATACTCGGACAGAGTGGTAAGATCCAATCGCAGAATTGCGATGTTTTATTAAAGTACAGACAAGGGAATTGCTTAATCGTGGTCGGGCGAGCTGTGGTCAAAACCGGGCAAGGCAGAGACAGGCAGAGGTACAAAGGGAGCGGGCGTAGTCGTAGTCGAGGGCACGGGCACAGGATCAGAGTACGGTAATCACTGGGAGAAACAAGCAGAGGATTAAGCAATTCGGGGAGTCAAACAACGAAGCACAGGTCTGATACACTGGTAATCAAAATAACAAACTCTCTCTCTCTCTCTGAACAAAACGCTTAGCAAGTCACGATGGAACAATACCTCGCACCGACTGAACTTCTGAGCACACCTTATATCCTAACTCTAATTACTGACAGGTGTGCTCAGAACTCAGGTGAAACAGATCGAGTCTGATGACTCCCCCTCTCTGTAGATCGGGGGAGTGTCAGACTCTGTCTAGACCCAGCCAAACCCAGATCCCTTATAGTTAGTGACTGACGAGATCCACTGGCCCAACATGTTTTTACTGGCCAGCGGGCCATCGTTAATGTCAGATCCTGCATGCGAAAGAAAATAAATGGATTTGCCAGAAAACAATAGGCTAAGTGGATTTCGACTAATCTTTACTACATTATATGGGATGTGCAAATTCGCTCACATTAGGCTATATGGGACATGCAAAATCATGCTCTCTCCCTCCGTGTAAAGAAATTAGACTGGAACCACAGCGCACACAACACACCAGAGTGCGCTGTTGAACACTGTATGCTGGAAACACTCGGTTTGATATTTTTACTAAAACATAACCAATCTTTGTTAAACAGAAATACCAAACGTGTTTTTGCATGGATTCCGCATCGCAGTTAGCTTTTACCAGCTAGGACCACTATCTCTTGTCCTGGAATCTCGCTTAACTGACAGGTTAAAGTCTGCTTGAAAGAGCCGCTAACCTAGCTAAGCTGCTAGCCATCAAAAAACAGGTTGAAGCCTGCTTAACAGAGACGCGAAGCCTGCTTAACAGAGACGCTAAGCTGCTAGCCATCAAGCTAACGAAGTTGGTACCTGATGAGTTTTGCAATGGAGCCCTCGTTGTCTGGAGAACTAAATGAACGGTTCCAACGCTGTAGGAGCTGTATCTATTATGCTTTGTTTCGGGACAAACCGGATCACTCTGAGTTCCAATGTGGCAATTGTTTACTTGCCGAGGATTATAGGCTTGATGTGGCTTCCTTGATCACGCAGGTTGCCAGCCTACGTAAGAAACTGGGAAAAACCCAGTGGAATGTTAAAAAAATTTACGCCGGTGGCTGGACGGCGTTCGCGCTTGTTGGATACATCTCCGCCTTGTCGTTTGTCGTTATCCGACTGGCCGGTGTTGCCCAGGGCTCCACCATCTGATAGCGCCGAAAATCAACGATGGTCGCATGTCACGAGCCCTGGAAGCCGAAGACAGCAACCTCCCGCAAAGCAGTCTACACTCCCAACAAGAGGCCCGGAGCAGATACAAACAACAAATAGTTTTGCTGTACTGGAGCCTGATCTTCCTGCAACTTCGTCGCTGGGGGTGCCTGTGTCTGCGGCCGCAGTGCCTACTACTATGATTTCGAAGGTGACGTCGGCAACCTTCCGTCCCTGCTCTGGATCGAGCGGGGCTTCTCCATCTGTCGGAGGCCTGCATCCTGTGAAGCGTGGGAGTGGGCGAATTTCCTCGTCCTTCTCGCCAGCTGTGATTTTGGGCAGCTCCATGGTAAGAAATGTGACCGTTCCTGGTGCAAAAACAATGTCCTATCCCAGAGCTCAAGTAAATTACATTACTAAGCTGCTCCCGAATGTACTATGTCAGGACATGGAAATCGATTCTATTGTAGTCCATGTGGGTTTTAATAACATTATGAAGGGCAGCTCTGAACAGTTGAAACTGGATTTTAAAGAGCTGATTGACTCTCTGCTAGACACTAACATAAAAAACATAATATCTGGCCCTGTGCCCTCTCTGAATCGTGGCATTGAACGCTTTAGCAGGATTCTTGCTCTTCACAACTGGCTACGTGATTATTGCAGCACAATGGGTGTAACTTTGTTGACAATTTCGATACATTTTGGAAACAAAACACATTTTATAAGGAGGATGGGATCCACCCAAATCATTTGGGTTCCTGGATCCTTTTACAGCATTATAAGGCTGCGTTGAGACAATGACTTAGCAATGACCCGAGCCCAGCTCAGCTAATCCCTACCATTGTGACGCAGAGTTGTCAAAATGCTTTAGCAAATGTACATTACATCGGGAGTGTCGGTAGTCACAATATAAGTAACCTAATTTATGTCCCTCTAACTGCCCTGAATGCCACCGCTGATCCTACAGCTATTGTGTGCAGTAATCATGTGCCTAAGAACCAGATTTATACAGTTGGCACTGAGCCGGTGTACCCAAGGAGGCAGTCCACGGTGTGCAGCTCATCATTCACTAACATAAAGAACATGCGCACATCTGCTCCTGCTAAGCTTCCCGGTAAAGCAATAAAAACAAGTAAGCATCCCAGAAGAAAAGTGCTCAAAGTAGCCCACGTTAACATATGTAGCTTAATAAACAAGGTTCATGAAATCAATAATTTGCTAGTAAAAGATGACATTCATATTCTGACTATCTCTGAAACTCACATAGATAATACCTTTGATGATACAGTGGTAGCCATACAAGGTTATAACATTTACAGAAAATATAGAAATGCCAATGGTGGAGGTGTTGCCTGTTTATGTACAGAACCACATTCCTGTGAAGATTAGAGAGGATCTCATGTTAAATACTGTTGAAGTAATATGGCTACAGGTTCATCTGCCTCCCCTAAAGCCAATTCTGGTGGGAAGCTGCTATAGTCCACCAAGTGCTAACAGTCAGTATCTGGATAACATGTGTGAAATGCTTGATAATGAATGTGATATCAATAGAGAGGCATACTTTCTGGGTGAGTTAAATATTGACTGGCTGTCATCAGGCTGCCCACTCAAGAGAAAGCTTCAAACTGTAACCAGTGCCTGCAACCTGGTTCAGGTTATCAGTCAACCTACCAGGGTGGTTACAAACAGTACAGGAATTAAATCATCAACATGTATTGATCATATCTTTACTAATGCAAACTACTTTAATACTTTTTTCATTGGCAAGATTAGCAAACTTAGGCATGACATGCCAGCAACAATTGCTGACACTACACATCCAAGTATATCCGACCAAATTATGTAATTTTGAATTCCGTAAAGTGAGTGTGTAGGAGGTGAACAAATTATTGTTGTCTATTAACAATGACAAGCCACCGGGGTCTGACAACTTGGATGGAAAATAGCTGAGGATAATAGCGGACGATATTGCCACTCCTATTTGCCATATTTTCAATTTAAGCCTACTAGAATGTGTGTGCCCCCAGGCTTGGAGGGAAGCAAAAGTCATTCTGCTACCTAAGAATAGTAAAGCCCTCTTTACTGTGTCACGGTTTCGGCCGAGGCTGCTCCTCCTCCTGGTTCGGGCAGGCTTCGGCGGTCGTCGTCTCCGGAGTACTAGCTGCCACCGATCTATGTTTCATGTTCGTTTGGTTTGGTCTTGATGTTGTACACCTGTGTCTAGTTAGTCCTCGTTAGTGTTCTATTTAGTTCTCGTTGTGTGTGTCTGTGTTTGTGTGTGATTGTTTCGCTGTCGTGTTTGTGCGCTACTGTTGCCTTGTGCATTTCGTATTTTCCTCCTCTGGTTTAGGAGGTTATTTACGCACTGTTTTGTGCGCCTTTTGGTTTTCGCCTGTGTGCGGACTTTCTCGCCTCCGGGCGTTTGACTCGTTATTTTGAGTGTGCTTTTCACTAAAGTCTATTGGACTTATTTTTCTGCGTCCTGCATCTGATTCCTGCACCACACCCACCTACAGCACCCACTGACATACTGGCTCAAACAGCCGCCCAATTAGCCTTTTACCAACCCTTAGTAAACTAATGGAAAAAATGGTGTTTGACCAGATACAATGCTATTTTACTGTAAACAAATTGACAACAAACTTTCAGCATGCTTGTAGAAAAGGACATTCAACAAGCACAGCACTTACACAAATGTCTGATGATTGGCTGAGAGAAATTGATGCTAAAAATATTGTGGGGACTGTTTTGTTAGACTTCAGTGCGGTTTTTGACATTATCGATCGTAGTCTGCTGCTGGAAAAACGTATGTTTTATGGCGTTACACCCCCTGCTATAATGTGGATAAAGCGTTACTTGTCTAACAGAACACCTGGGTTTTCTTTAATGGAAGCCTCTCAAACATAATCCAGGTAGAATCAGCTGTCTAGGCCCCTTGCTTTTTTCCATCTTTACTAACGACATGCCACTGGCTTTGAGTAAAGCCAGGGTGTCTATGTATGCGGATGACTCAACACTATACACGTCAGCTACTACAGCAACTGAAATAACTGCAACTGTCACACGACGTGTATGCGGTCAGCGAAGTCAAACGCAAGACACAGAGCGGCTGGCAACATACTTTTACTAAACACAGTAATAAACGTACAAAAACAACAAACCTCCAAAACAGGGAGGAAAACACAATACCCGTACACAAAGCAACTGCCGGAAATGACAAAGAACAATCACACACAATAACCAATGAGAGACAGGGGTAAATATAGGGAATACAATACAACATAATGGGAAACAGGTGTAAACAATAAAGACAAAACAAGACAAACACCGAAACATCGATCGGCAGTAGCTAGTACTCCGGGGACGACGAACGCCAAAGCCTGCCTGAGCAAGGAGGAGGAGCAGCCTCGGCTGAATCCGTGACAGTACCCCCCCCTTGACGCGCGGCCCCAGCCGTGCGCCGACCCCGGCCTCGGGGACGGCCAGGAGGATGCGGAGCAGGGCGAGTCGGATGACTCCGGTGAAAATCCCTCAACAGGGAGGGATCTAGGATGTCCCTCCTAGGGACCCAGCACCGTTCCTCCAGACCATACCACTCCCACTCCACGAGATACTGCAGACCCCCCATCCGACGCCTCGGATCCAAGATGGAACGGACTGAGTACGCCGGAGCCCCCTCGATGTCTAGTGGGGGCAGAGGAGCCTCGTACCTCATTCTCCTGGAGTGGACCAGCTACCACCGGCCTGAGGAGAGACACATGGAACCAGGGATTAATGCAGTAATTAATGGGCATTTGTAACCTATAACATACCTCGTTCAATCTCCTCAGGACTTTAAATGGCCCCACAAACCGCCGACCCAGCTTCCGGCAGGGCAGGCGAAGGGGCAGGTTTCGGGTCGAGAGCCAGACCCGATCTCCCGGTGCATACACCGGAGCCTCACTGCGGAGGCGATCGGCGCTCGCCTTTTGCCGCCTGATAGCCCGCTGCAGATGGACATGCGCAGCGTTCCATGTTTCCTCCGAGCGCCAAAACCACTCATCCCCCGCAGGGGCTTCGATCTGGCTCTGATGCCAGGGTGCCAGGACCGGCTGATAACCCAGCACACACTGAAAAGGCGTAAGATTAGTGGAGGAGTGGCGGAGTTTTGGGCTATCTCTGCCCAGGGGATATACCCCGACCACTCCTCCTGCCGGTCCTGGCAATAGGACCTCAGAAACCTACCCACATCCTGGTTTACTATCTCCACCTGCCCATTACTCTCAGGGTGAAAACCTGAGGTAAGGCTAATCGAGACCCCCAGACGTTCCATAAACGCCCTCCAGACTCTAGAGGTGAACTGGGGACCCCGATCAGACACTATATCCTCAGTGAGTAAACAGGGCGTCGGCAGTCTGTAGGGCTGTAGGGAGACCTGACATAGGAATGAGGCGGCAGGCCTTAGAAAACCGATCCACAACGACCAAGATCGTAGTGTTCCCCTGGGAGGGGTGGAAGGTCCGTGACAAAATCCACCGATAGGTGAGACCACGGCCGTTGTGGAACGGGTAGGGGTTGTATCTTCCATCTGGGCAGGTGTCTAGGCGCCTTACACTGGGCGCACACCGAGCAGGAGGAAACGTAAACCCTCACGTCCCTAGCTAAAGTGGGCCACCAGTACTTCCCACTAAGGCAGTGCACTGTCCGACCAATACCAGGATGACCAGAGGAGGGTGACGTGTGAGCCCAATATAACAGTCGATCACGAACCTCGAGCGGCACGTACTTCCGTCCCTCTGGACACTGTGGGGGAGTAGGGTCGGCACGTAACGCCCGCTCGATGTCCGCATCGACCTCCCACACCACCGGTGCCACCAGACAAGACTCCGGAAGTATGGGAGTGGGCTCAATGGACCTCTCCTCTGTGTCATATCGTCGGGACAGGGCGTCTGCCTTAGCGTTCTGTGACCCTGGTCTATAAGTGAGCTTAAATACAAATCGGGTAAGAAACATGGCCCACCTAGCCTGGCGAGGGTTCAGTCTCCTCGCTGCCCGGATGTACTCCAGGTTACGATGGTCAGTCAGAATGAGAAAAGGGTGTTTAGCCCCCTCAAGCCAATGCCTCCACACCTTCAGGGCTTGAACCACCGCTAGCAGCTCCCTGTCCCCCACATCATAATTGCGCTCCGCCGGACTGAGCTTCTTAGAATAGAAAGCACAGGGGCGGGGTTTTGGTGGCGTGCCCGAGCGCTGAGACAGTATAGCACCGATCCCCGCCTCGGACGCATCCACCTCAACTTGGAACGCCAAAGAGGGATCCGGATGTGCCAGCACCGGAGCCGAGGTGAACAGGTCCTTCAGATGTCTAAACGCCCTGTCCGCCTCAGCCGACCACTGCAGACGCACCGGGCTCCCCTTTACAAGGAGGTGATGGGAGCTGCTACCTGTCCAAAGCCCCGGATAAACCTTCGGTAGTAATTGGCAAAACCCAAAAAACGCTGCACCTCCTTCACCGTGGTGGGAGTCTGCGAATTACGCACGGCTGAAACGCGGTCAATCTCCATCTCCACCCCTGACGCGGACAACCGATGTCCCAGGAAGGAGATGGACTCCTGGAAGAACAGACATTTCTCCGCCTTCGCATACAGGTCATGCTCCAACAGTCTACCAAGCACCCGACGCACCAGGGACACATGGTCGGCTCGTGTAGCGGAGTATATTAGAATGTCATCAATATACACCACTACACCCTGTCCATGCAAATCCCGGAAAATCTCGTCCACAAACGATTGGAAGACTGAAGGAGCGTTCATTAAACCGTATGGCATGACGAGGTACTCATAGTGACCCTAGGTGGTACTGAATGCTGTCTTCCACTCATCTCCCTCCCTAATGCGCACCAGGTTGTACGCGCTCCTGAGATCCAATTTTGTGAAGAATCGCGCCCCGTGTAATGACTCCGTCATACTAGCAATCAGAGGGAGAGGATAGCTGTATTTGATTGTAATCTGATTGAGACCACGGTAATCAATACACGGGCGTAAACCCCCATCCTTCTTCTTCACAAAAAAGAAACTTGAGGACGCAGGGGAAGTGGACGGCCTTATGTATCCCTGTCTCAGAGATTCAGCGACGTATGTCTCCATAGCCGCCGTCTCCTCCTGAGACAGAGGATACACATGACTACGAGGAAGAGCAGCGCCTACCTGGAGGTCTATCGCACAATCCCCCTGTCGATGAGGTGGTAATTGAATCGCCTTCTTTTTACAGAAGGCGAGTGCCAAATCGGCATACTCAGGAGGAATGTGCATGGTGGGAACTTGGTTCGGGCTTTCCACCGTCAATGCCCCTACGGAAACACCTACACACCGCCCGACACACTGATCAGACCATCCCTTGAGAGCCCTCTGTTGCCATGAAATGTTGGGGTCATGAGATGTTAACCATGGAAGCCCCAACACCACGGGAAACGCAGGAGAGTCAATCAAATATAACCGTATACTCTCCTCATGGCCCTCCTGCGTCTTCATCTTAAGTGGCGCTGTGACCTCCCTAATCAATCCCGACCCCAAAGGGCGGCTATCTAGGGCATGGATGGGGAAGGGCACATCAACTGGTACAAAAGGAATCCCTAACTTATACGTGAACCGGCGATCGATAAAATTCCCAGCTGCGCCTGAATCTACTAGCGCCTTATGCTGGGAGTGAGGAGAAACCTCGGGGAACACAACTTTAATACACATATGTGCAACAGAGAGCTCTGGGTGAGTTGGGTGCTTACTCACTTGGAATGACTCATCAGTGCGCTGCCTACCGCCTCGATTCCTAGGAGACCCTCCCCAGCACCGACCCGCAGTGTGTCCTCTGCGGCCACAGATGGTGCAGGGGACGGCCTCTCTCCTGGTCTCTCTCCTGGTCTCCCTAGCACCAGCGCCCCCGAGCTCCATAGGGCTCGGCTCGGAAGTGCTGGGGGATGGAATGGACGGCCCCTACTCCGGACGTCCGCGGGTAGCCAACAGGGTATCTAGGCGAATCGACATATCCACCAGCTGATCGAAGGTTGGTGTCCCTGCAGGCCAATTCCCGACGCACGACCTCCCTCAGGCTGCACCTGTAGTGGTCGATGAGGGCCCTCTCATTCCATCCCGCATTGGCAGCCAGAGTCCGGAAGTCCAGTGCGAACTCCAGCGCGCTCCTCTTCCCCTGTCTGAGGTGGAAAAGACGCTCACCCGCCGCCTTCCCCTCTGGGGGATGATCGAACACCGCCCTGAAGTTGCGGGTGAACTCCGCAAAGTTGACTGTAGCGGCTTCTATTCCCCCCCACTCAGCGTTGGCCCACTCCAGCGCCTTGCCGGACAGACAGGAGATGCAGGAGATGCACGCTCTCGTATCCCGAGGGCACCGGGTGGATGGTTGCCAGGTAGAGTTCCACTTGGAGCAGGAAACCCTGACACCCGGCCGCTGTGCCATCATAAGCCCTCGGGAGCGAGAGCCGAATCCCACTGGACCCCGGAGGTGAAGCGATGGGTATAGCTGATGGTGGTGGTATCGTCGTCGGAGGTGTGGGCAAACCTTCTCTTTCCCATCGCTCCATGGTGTTCACCACCCGTTCCATAGCGGTGCCGAGAGCCTGGATCATGGCCGCTTGTTGTGCTACGCGCTCCTCCATTGATCCAGCTGGCACCGCCGCTCCTGCTGACTCCATGTGAAGGTGTGTAATTCTGTCACGCGACGTGTATGCGGTCAGTGAAGTCAAACGCAGGACACAGAGCGGCTGGCAACGTACTTTTACTGAACACAGTAATAAACGTACAAAAACAACAAACCTCCAAAACAGGGAGGAAAACACAATACCCGTACACAAAGCAACTGCCAGAAATGACAAAGAATAATCACACACAATAACCAATGAGAGACAGGGGTAAATATAGGGAATACAATACAGCATAATGGGAAACAGGTGTAAACAATAAAGACAAAACAAGACAAACACCGAAACATCGATCGGCAGTAGCTAGTACTCCGGGGACGACGAATGCTGAAGCCTGCCCGAGCAAGGAGGAGGAGCAGCCTCGGCTGAATCCGTGACAGCAACACTTAACAAAGAGTTACAGTTAGTTTCGGAATGGGTGGCAAGCAATAAGTTAGTCCTGAATATTTCCAAAACTAAATGCATTGTATTTGGGTCAAATCATTCACTAAACCCTAAACCTCAACTGCATCTCGTAATGAATAATGTGGAAATTGAGCAAGTTGAGGTGACTAAACTGCTTGTAGTAACCCTGGATTGTAGACTGTCATGGTCAAAGCATATTGATACAACAGTAGCTAAGATGCGGAGAAGTCTGTCCATAATGAAGCGCTGCTCTGCCTTCTTAACAACACTATCACCAAGGCAGGTCCTACAGGCCCTAGTTTTGTCGCACCTAGACTACTGTTCAGTAGTGTGGTCAGGTGTCACAAAGAGGGACTTGGGAAAATTGCAGTTGGCTCAGAACAGGGCAGCACGGCTGGCCCTTAAAAATACACGGAGAGCTAACATTGATGCCATGCATGTCAGTCTCTCCTGGCGCAGAGTGGAAGAGAGATTGACTTCATCACTGCTTGTTTTTGTGAGCGGTGTCAACGAGCTGAATGTACCGAGCTGTCTGTTTGGAATACATTTACATTTTAGTCATTTAGCAGACGCTCTTATCCAGAGCGACTTACAGTTAGTGAATACATTTTTTTTTTATACTGTCCCCCGTGGGAAACGAACCCACAACCCTGGCGTTGCAAACGCCATGCTCTATCAACTGAATACCCATGCATACCCCACAAGAAATGCCACCAGAGGTCTCTTCACAGTCCCCAAGTCCAGAACGGACTATGGGAGGCGCACAGTACTACATAGAGCCATGACTACATGGAACTCTATTCTACGTCAGGTAACTGAAGCAAGCAGTAGAATCAGATTTTAAAAAACAGGTATAAATACACCTTGTGGAACAGTGGGAACTGTGAAGAGACACACACACAGGGACATACACACATACAGACACTCCCTCTACACACACGTACACATGGATGTTGTATTGTAAATATGTGATAGTGGAGTAGTGGCCTGAGGGAACACACTAAATGTATTGGGTAAAGTGTTATGAAATATAATGTCATGTAATATTTTAAATTGTATATAACTGCCTTAATGTTGCATGACCCCAGGAAATACAATACAAATACACCCACCCAGGCACCGAGAGGGTGACAGACAGCAGACTGTCAAACCAGTAGTGTTTCCTTGTCATCGCTCACTTTGTGACTGACAGGTGCCTGTCCTATCAATTCCATTTACATTTGACATTTTAGTAATTTAGCACAGTGGTTCCCAACCTTTTTCGGGTTAATGTACCACCAAGTACATTTTGCTCTGCCTGGAGTACCCCTGAAGTACCCCCTCATGTGCATTTTACCAGTAAACCTATGGTCTCATGAGTTCTAAAGTACCCCCTGTGGATAGGCCAAGTACCCTCAGGGGTTCTAGTACACCCTGGTTGGGAAACACTGATTTAGCAGAAGCTCTTATCCAGAGCGACTTACAGGAGCAATTAGGGTTAAGTACCTTGCTCAAGGGCACATCGACAGATTTTTCACCTAGTCAGTTCGGCAGACTTTTTTTCTGACTAGCAAATTGAAAAGTAGCCTAGTTAATTTATTGTGAGTGGAAAAAGTACCCGGCTGAAAATTAGTCTGTAATCGGCTGTATAGTCGACAGCCGGCGCTAGTGGAAAAGACAGCACACACACACACACACATCCCTGTACCTGATGCTCCAGAACTGCATTACCTCCCTCCCTGGTGTTGTCACCTCCTGGATGGGGTTTGTGTTCCTCCAGGCCCCTGCTGGTGTGCCAAAAGGGCCTGGAGGGCCCAGGGCCAGCCAATATTATCTGACGAGGCCTAGGGCCATGCCCCACATGAGAGGGAGGGAGACAGACAGTACCCATTATACAGTCAAACCAGAGGTGTTACATAACACTAGCTAATAAATACTGTTTGTACTAATGGTCTTAAAGAGACACTGCAGATTTAAAACCTGAACAAAACACGAGTGTTTCTGTGATGAATGGGTTCATTCATATTGTTACTTGTGCGCAGGCGCTAGAGCATGAGGGCAGTTGGGAACATGGCTACTTAGCATTAGTGTTTCCCTGTTTGATGGTACACATGCAGAGCAACATGCAGACCAACGTGCAGAACAACGTGCAGAACATCGTGCAGACCAACGTGCAGAACATATTGCAGACCAACGTGCAGAACATCGTGCAGACCAACGTGCAGACCAACGTGCAGACCAACGTGCAGAACAACGTGCAGAACATCGTGCAGAACATTGTGCAGAGCAACGTGCAGACCAACATGTCGAACAACATTTAGAGCAACATTGTTTTCATGTCAAAGCAATAATGCTGAATGTTGTATTTATTTTTTCAATATTTGTTCAGTTCACTCATTACTACCCTCCTTTCTCCAAGTAAATGTTTCAAGCCCCATATAGATGTTTTGCATCATAGAGTTTTGCATCATGAAGAATCCCAGCTCCTTTCAAACGCTCTGTCTGACATGAAATACCATTGCAAAACTGACACATCCTCAATTTTATTTTGGTTTGGATTCTTCCATACTTTTGTATTCCTCTGGGTGTGCGAAGGTGGGAAGGAGTGTCTTTGATCTTCACTAAACACAGAAAAGAGAGTGAGGAAGAAAGACGTTGAGGAGGGAGGACGAAAAGGGATGATGAAAAGGGAAGGGGCTACCTGCTGCGAGGGACACACCTGGACACTAGGCCTCCTCTGTTCTCTGCTCTGTTCTCTCTCTGAAGAAAGGAAGTCCTGTGTGCTGGCTAATGACAGTTTAGTTCTCGCCACAGGCTAGTGCTCTGATGACTAGCTATACAGATGTAGGATCTTAAGTTGACCAGTAACGTTTAGTCCATAATGTTGCTTGATCGGTTGTTAGGCTATTAGCTGAACGAAAGTAGGCTACATGAAAAGTGCAATACTGTTAATATAACCGTGTGTTAGTGAGGGTTTTCAGTGACTTTATGTAAATCACAAAGCTCATCTGCATTTCCTGCAGTGCAGGAAAATTATCAGCAACAAAAGTGATCAAATTAAGATCCTATAGCTGTAGCTTCATTCATAACCTTAGAATGTGTGTCTTTACAGTACAGTACTATCCCAGCTAGCACATAATGAAAAAAATACAAATAAATAAAGTATGCTCTGGATAAGAGCATCTGCTAAATGACTAAAATATAAATAATGTTCTGAGAACCATATGTTTCTTAGAACTTGGTGAGAGCATAGTTGTCCTATGGTTATTTTGCATACAACCTTTCCACAACTTTCTGGGAATGGTGCCGGGTAGTTGCTTGGCTTTGGAACATTCTCAGCACATTTAAGGAACTTGACAAACAAATGTTGTTTTCTTGGTATTTCATTACTTTAACAGAATGTTTCCTAAAAGTTCAAACATGGTTACATATCATTTCAATTTTGGTAACCAACTGGTTTGAGATAGGGAACGTTCTCAAATAGCTCAGAGAACGTTAAGAAACAACGTTCTGTGGGAATTTCAGTACTTCAGGATAACGTTCCCTACAGGTTTCCTCATGGTTCTATTTAAAGTCATGTTCTCACATTGTTCAGAAAACGTTAAGAGAACGAACCATAAATAACACAAGAAAACTTTGGTAACGTTCAGAGAGCATTCTAAGAATGTTATTTTAAAAATATACATTCCGTTCTCAGCATCAACAAAACTCTATCCTCCATCTTAATAATAATAATAATTTATTAAACTTTTATAGCGCTTTTCATTACCGACAGAATCTCAGTGCTTGTTAAGCAAAATAAACAACAAGAAGTAATTTAAATAGGAGATATAGGCTACAACAGTAGCTACAGCAACAGTCTCCCGAGTGGCGCAGTGGTCTAAGGCACTGCATCGCAGTGCTAGCTGTGCCACTAGAGATCCTGGTTTGAATCCAGGCTCTGTCGTAGCCGGCCGCGACCGGGAGACCCATGGGGCTCTTTGGCTCTTGGACAAAATACATAAAACCTCTAAATTATGCAGCCGTCTGTCTGGCTCTGACAAATACTGTATTATCTGCTCATTCAAAGGATGAGATTGGGGGCTTTAGTCTTTGTGATCCATCGTAGAACCTCATTAATCAGCATCAATATGATGGCCCAGGGCCTTATTAAATGGTCTGCTCTGATACCACCAGCCTAAAAACGACCTAACCAGTCCCTCTGTAGCGTCACCAATTACAGACTAAACCTTTAAGGGCTGAGATGTTAGATGACCGGCAGTGACCGCCTTTCCTTCCTCCCACGGTCTGGCAATGGTTCAGGAGCACATTAAGTTCAAGAGAAATGGTCACGGTGATGGGTCATTTGCAGATGGACTCTCCACACTGTGATATTGGCTTTTAAATACCGACCTCTATAGCCAGCAGGCTTAAGTACAGTATGATGGAATTAACTGGAACTTGTTGACCTGCTCGTACTTCCTGGATTCTGCTCTTCATTCTGGTGAGCGTATGGCTAGAAGTGAAAAGGCGTTTATTTGATGATACAGTTTTATAAAAGCCTTGAACTTCATGTTTTATTTTCTGTAAGAGATTGCAAGTTGCGTGATGTATACTGGGTTCTGAAGAGATTCAATTCACTATGTCTGTATGGCTCAGTAGTTTTGTTAATCAAGCAAACATTTTGACAAGAGGCACAGTCTAAGAGAACCTCAAACTGAATGTGTTCGGTTTACGATCGTCTCGCTTTCATATCAAACGCTAAGATGCTAATTCACCTAAACCTGAGGAGATTTGTCATTCATTACATGATGATGAATGCAAATACAGTATATCATCATTATTCCAAGGGCTGTAGCAAAAGATATAGCAGTTAACCATGAAAAAACATGGATTTGTTAATGAAAACCCACCCTGGCCCTGAATGATGAAACCAAATGTATTATTTGATTAAAGAGTTGATTTGTATTTATTCACTCCCATTCTGATTGGGTTAAGCATGACATACAGAGAAGTCTGCTGTGCTTTTAAGTTACTCTTTTAGATAGAGAAAGAGCTCCCACTGCTTAACTCTTGCCAGAGGCTTTGCTCAAAACGTTTCTTATTCTCTGCTTCCAGACCTCCACTGCCACTGTGAATATTGTGGTCACTGATGTTAACGATAATGACCCTGTCTTCGATCCGCTCCTGCCCCAAAACTTAACAGTTACAGAGGAGGAGGCCAACTGTTTTGTGGGCCAAGTAAAGGTAAGTCTGCCCTTATGTCTACCACACTGTATACTCACTGTTTAATCCACATTACTGACTCATCCATAAACCCTTGTAGAATGCACTCATGTTAAGATACAGTAGATCTGTCTGATGATTAAGTCAGTGTATTAGCCATGTAGATGTAATTTGCAGCTTGCATAGGCATACTGTCCAAGGGGCCTTTGACATTAAAAGTCTGTTTCAATGCGGTTTAACTTACATGTACCTGGCTTGCAGCAGTACACCCTACTGTTCCTCTGTGACTCTGGTGTCTGTCTCCCGCTGACTCTCCCTGTCCCATTTGGCTAATTGTAGTCAGTGGCCCTCATGGAGGAGAGGGTGCCAAGTCTCAACTCTCCTCTTGGCCTGCCGATCCCCCCCGGTCTCCCAGCATGTGTGCCCAGCTGTCAAGAGCCCCAGAGCAGGAAGGGCCCGTATCTTTCGGTTATCACTACGGCAACAGCCTCCAGAAACGATAAAAACCCAATATTTACATCTAACAGTTAAAAGGAGTGCTCCCTGCCCACTCCGCTGTTGATCATTTTCCAATTAAATAAATGAAATTTTAATAATTTGTCATGTTCAGGGACTTCCCATAATGAGTAGCTTTGTTGGGCTCTGTTAAGCTGTGAGGAGTTATAATTAGTGGTGTAGATTAATAGGGCAGGGAATTGTTAGTGGAATAAGCGGATACTAATGCAGTCAGACATCTTTGGAGGGACTCTGTGTTTGTTTTGTACAGTGCAGCACACCACTGTGTTGTGAATCGTAAGATGAATGTTTACGTGTGTGTGTGTATGTGTGTGTGTGTGTGTGTGTAGTGTTGCCTGGAGAAGTGGGTATGCCAAAACAAATCAAAATGGTCCACCCAGCGAAGGAAAGGCACCCTGTGTGAAAAATCCTATGAGATACAGTGAAATTTGATTTTTTTGTGTAGTTACCCTTTAATTCAAGTGTGCAGGCACCTAGCACTGTCATTTGGTTAGCGGTGTTTCTGTAGCGCATGAGATGGGGTTTGCAAAATAAATAGCAACTCGATTGATGCAAATAATCATGATATCGTGCTGCCAGGTAGGCATAGGCTACTTTGTAGTTAACATTTAATTGAGAAGGTTTTTGGGAAAGCCTTTCCATCTACCAGAAGACGTTTAGGCCTATCATTAGAATCTATATTTTTCCTTTTCCTTAATTGTTTGAAACCTGGACGTTTTACTTCATATTATGAGGCATGTCTTACCTTGCTTCAAAGTAGGCTACAGCCCAAATCCCACCATAGAAACGTGTAGGCAATTATTTTGATAAAGACTTCCTCATATGCGTTCTCCTGTTCTATTGGTTTTCTTTCAACTTTCTTTCTTTCATTGTCTAGCAGCCAAAGGCGTTATCCTAGTCATATTATCAACCCATGATAGTTATTGCATCTTTAGATCTCCTAATTTCTAACGGATATTTCCATCTCTGTCCGCTCGCATGTGCAGTGCGTGTTTTAGAACAGTGTTTTGCCGTGTGTACATCACTGCGCCTAAAATGTGAAGAAATAATAGTTTATCAAAATGTTAAGCTAAACATTCTGATCTGTTCCATCAGCCTTATTAATTGACATGGCGTATACCTCCAATACACTACTTTAATACGCATCAGTGGGGATTAAGAAGTGAGTATATGCAATGCCCACTGAAAGATATACCTGTGGGCTCCAGAGTGGCGCAGCGGTCTAAGGCACTGCATCTCAGTGCTTGAGGCGTCACTACACTTCAGAGGGAGTTCCATAGGGCAGCGCACAATTGGCCCAGCGTCGTCCGGGTTTGGCCGGTGTAGGCCGTCATTGTAAATAAGAATTTGTTCTTAACTGACTTGCCTAGTTAAATAAAGGTTAAATTAAAAAATTGAAATATATACCCTCCACTACACCCCTGTGTGTGTGTGTGTGTGTGTGTGTGTGTGTGTGTGTGTGTGTGTGTGTGTGTGTGTGTGTGTGTGTGTGTGTGTGTGTGTGTGTGCGTGCCTGTGTGTGTCCCAGCGCACAACATTGGGGGCCCGCTCCCAAACCTGATCCTTCATTTCCTCCAACCTGACAATCACTCCAACCACATAACTTGGCCTCCAGTGGGAAGTTTTGGACACGCTCCCAACCCTAACATTCCATGTTTGTCCCCCACAGCTAACCAGGAGCAAAACCATGGACCACAAGCCACATTAAAGCTGGTCAGAGGTCCTGAATATATCTCAGCCAAACATTGCCAAACATGACCATCAACAGTAACTCTCCCACCAAACTGCAATATTTGATCAAATAAGCTCTCAGATATGAACTCGGCAAATAATCAATTTCTGCAATAACATCTCGGAATGTGCAATTAATCAGCAAGTCGCTCATACTGGCTCAGCATATGATCAGACAAGTGGGATTTGTGTGGCTACAGTGTGCGCATCGAAATGAGGAAGCCTTTATGGAACGCTAAACACTCAACCATCTGCCCTTCCTCAATCTGGCAACGCATGGATATTAGTAGCGACGGTGGGCAACCTTGTGTGTTGTGGTATTATTTATAAACTGAGTGGTTCATTGGCTGACAGCCGTGGTATATCAGACCGTATACCACAGATATGACAAAACATTTGTTTTTACTACTCTAATTACGTTGGTAACCAGTTTATAATAGCAATAAGGCACCTCAGGGGTTTGTGATATATGGCCAATATACCATGGCTAAGGGCTGTGTCCAGGCACTCCACGTTGCGTTGTGCGTAAGAACAGCCCTTAGCCGTGGTATATTGGCCATATACCACAGCTCCTCAGGCCTTATTGCTTAATTATGCAACACTTGTGTGTCATGGTGATATTTATGCAACATGTCTGATTTCTGTCCATGTCTTGTCAACACAGCTGTAATAATAATAATAATGAATAATAATAATGTTGATCCAAGTGATACAAGGCGCTGTCTGTAAGACAAATTAGTTTTGAATATGTGTCAGCGACGGGATAAAAATCGTTGCCTGATTGGAATTGATGTCTAAGACTTGTCTAGTTTGCTTCTATTATCTGGTTGATAGCACTATCTCCCATGTTTTACTTGGCACATTTTGTCTGCTTCTGAGCTGCATTTTGCTCTGTTTATCAAGCCAGCAAGACCCATTACTGCATTCACTTTACGAGAGAGAGTAGGCAGCATGACAAGTGAAGCAGAAATCTCTGTTCTCTCTCTGGCTCGGCGTGCCGTCTCTTCCTCGCTAGATAATGACACTATTCCCAAATTGTGGTGTTTACCGGTTGGGTCTGGTGTAATGCACGGTGTAAGACATATCTCTACTTCTCTTCGAATCAGGTTTTAATGAACTTTTAATTGATTTCTGAGAAAATGTATGCTTTCATTACCAGGCCCTGGTTCCTTTAGAAGCTAATAAAAAGGTATTGAACTCATGCCATCACTGACTGGGTAGCTATCTTCATTCTTTGGCCTGACTATTGTCTTTCGGACTGCAGTCGAGCCAACATGTTCTTTGTTATTTCTCGTGGTAGGATGTTGTACACTGCATACATTAACAGCAGGAACATCATTTGGATATTTTTTTCTACTTTTTGCACCCCATTGCAATATGCTTTGAGATAAGGCAATCTCTGTTTTTATGCGTGTGAAAATTGAAAACCAATCCTGTCTCATTATCGCCGGTCGAAAAAGAAATGTTATCTGAAAAGAAACCTTTAGTGTCCACTCCAAAGTAAATGATCACTCGTATTTTAGTAGAATACGTTTCATTTTCAACAGCGACTATCTTTTCATCTATCAATGACTTCTGGCTCCCAATCTCGAGGTGAGATGTTATGTCTTGATCCTCCTGGATCATGGCGTCTCATTCCTACAAAGACCTCCCAGTGCAGATGTAGGATCTTCAATTGAACACCCTGTTGCAGGAGAACTTTCCTGTACATTGGAGGTTTAAAAGGGCTTCTGAGGTATGTAATTTCCACTTTGAAATTTCAGATTTAATTTTCCCTTACGAAAAATGTATCAACCCCTGCACAAAATGTCCATTAATTACAATCCACAATAATAATTCAAATTTCCTGTTGCTGCAGGCTTATTTTCCTCCTGTAGCAAACTGGGCCAAATTAAGATCCCACCAAATTTTTTATTTAACCTTAGATCCTGGCTTCTCGTGCCGTGCGGCTCTCACCTGCAGGTCTTGAGTCAGCGTCCCTATTACAACCGTCATGATAAACGGAGGAAGTCTCTGTGGTGAGAGCCATGTCTCTCAGAGAAGTGAGCTATCAGGGCAGAGCAGAGCACAGGACCTGAGGTACAGGTGTTGATGGAACACTTCTAGCTACAGATGCAGAGATACGTGCAACGTAGGCCTATACTACAGGAACAGAACATAAATGCAGTACTACAATGACATGAGCTATATATTCCATTAGCTCATCAGAGTGGAAAACCTCCTCCACTGTCCTCAACCTCGATCAAATCCTGAAGAGAAATGGAGGGATTAATGCTGGATACAATACAAGCCTTGCAGTATACAGACAGCACTGCTTAACTTGCACAATGAACAAATCCTTCATTTGTATTACAGAGGACACAGTTTGGAGAGAGGGTTCAACTGTAACACTGTGTACCTGTTTAAGCCTGTCAGCTTGGGGTCTGTGTATTGCTCTCTCCCTGCTGTTGAAACAGGTGTCTCATCATGTGTGTGTTCCTCCCTAGTAGTTTATGCATGGTGCTTACCATATGGATGGTCTAACTCCCCCTGTGTCTCCCTCCATCATCTATCCCTCCCTCCCTCCCTCCATCTATCCATCTATCCATCCATCCCTCCATCTATCCATCCAGGCCACAGATCCAGACGCGGGGGTTAATGGCCAGGTGCGCTACCGGCTGGTCAACCATGCCGACCTCTTCAGGATCAACTCCAATGGCACGATCTCCACCGCAGTGCCTTTGGATCGAGAGGTCAGGGGTCAGTATGACCTCATCGTGGAGGCGGAGGATGGAGCGGTGGAGGACCCCAGGAGGACCACACTCACTCTGTCGGTGACCGTGCTGAATGTGGACGATAACAGTCCGGTGTTCTCACAACCGTCCTATACGGTCAATCTGCCGGAGAATAGTCCTAAGAATACAGTCATCCTGCAGTTTACAGTGAGTGTGTGTGTGTGTGTGTGTCCAAGAGCGCACAGCACGCTCCATGCACACTCAGGAGCAAGGGTATATACTACTTCAAACACTCCACAGTCCAAATGCATCCTCTAGTACATCAAAGCACACAAAGCCAGGAGGTACATGGTTAGCCTAGAGCATATTGACAGAGGATATCAAAACCTCAGACATGGACATTACTACATGGCCTCGCTATTCAGGCACATGCTGCCAGGAAAGGGCAAACAGGAGCTGCAGATTCCCGCACAGCAGGCACTGCCTTTTGTTACATCAAATTACACCAAATATCTATGCAAACCAACCATACAAACAAACAAACAAACAGAGCATGATTCTCTGAGTGGAGTAGGAACTGAAAAATACCAACCTGTCACAATCGTCAAGCATAGAGGAGGACCAAGGCGCAGCGTGTGCAAAATACATCTCTTTATTTTGGAAGAGAGAAAAACACGAAACCGAACACTATCCAAAACTTACAAAAAACAACAAACGACCGTGAAGCTAGATAACGTAAGTGCACAGACAAGCAACAAACGTTCAACATAGACAATTACCCACAAACACATGATGCCCATGGCTGCCTTAAATATGGCTCCCAATTAGAGACAATAAACCACAGCTGTCTCCAATTGAGAACCAATCCAGGCAGCCATCAACATACAAACACCTAGACAAGACATTACCCCATTAAACCTACAAACCCCTAGACAAACCAACACATACTTCACCATGTCACACCCTGACCTAACTAAAATATGAATGAAAACAAAGATAACTAAGGCCAGGGTGTGACATAACCCCCCCCTTAAGGTGCGAACTCCGGGCGCACCAGCATAAAGTCTAGGGGAGGGTCTGGGTGGGCGTCTGTCCACGGTGGCGGCTCTGGCACTGGTCGTGGTCCCCACCCCACCATAGTCACTACCCGCTTTCGTAGCCTCCTCCCAATGACCACCCTCCAACTTAACCCCACTGGATTAAGGGGCAGCACCGGACTAAGGGGCAGCACCAGGATAAGGAGCAGCACCAGGATAAGGAGCAGCACCAGGATAAGGGGCAGCACCGGACTAAGGGGCAGCACCGGGCTAAGGGGCAGCACCGGACTAAGGGGCAGCACCGGACTGAATGGCGGATCCTGGCTGGCTGGCTCTGGCGGATCCTGGCTGGCTGGCGGATCCTGGCTGGACGGCTCTGGCGGATCCCGGCTGGACGGCTCTGGCGGATCCTGGCTGGACGGCTCTGGCGGATCCTGGCTGGACGGCTCTGGCGGATCCTGGCTGGACGGCTCTGGCGGATCCTGGCTGGACGGCTCATGGCTGGCTGACGGATCTGGCTGCTCATGGCTGGCTGACGGATCTGGCTGCTCATGGCTGGCTGACGGATCTGGCTGCTCATGGCTGGCTGACGGATCTGGCTGCTCATGGCTGGCTGAAGGATCTGGCTGCTCATGGCTGGCTGACGGATCTGGCTGCTCATGGCTGGCTGACGGATCTGGCTGCTCATGGCTGGCTGAAGGATCTGGCTGCTCATGGCTGGCTGACGGATCTGGCTGCTCATGGCTGGCTGACGGATCTGGCTGCTCATGGCTGGCGGAAGGCTCTGGCTGATCCTGTCTGGCGGAAGGCTCTGGCTGATCCTGTCTGGCGGAAGGCTCTGGCTGATCCTGTCTGGCGGAAGGCTCTGGCTGATCCTGTCTGGCGGAAGGCTCTGGCTGATCCTGTCTGGTGGAAGGCTCTAGCGGCTCCTGTCTGGCGGAAGGCTTTAGCGGCTCCGGTCTGGCGGACGGCTCTGAAGGCTCATGGCAGACGGGCGGCTTAGCAGGCTCAGTACAGACGGGCAGTTCATGCAGCGCTTGGCAGACGGACAGTTCAGACGGCGTTGGGCAGACGGGCAGTTCAGGCGCCATTAGGCAGACGGCAGACTCTGGCCGGCCGAGACGCCCTATAGGCCTGGTGCGTGGTGCCGGAACTGGAGGTACCGGGCTGAGGACACGCATCTCAGGTCTAGTGCGGGGAGAAGGAACAGGGCATGCTGGACCCTGGGGACGCACATAAGGCCTAGTGCGTGGTGCCGGAACTGGTGGTCCCGGGCTGAGGACACGCATCTCAGGGCTAGTGCGGGGAGAAGGAACAGGGCATGCTGGACTCTGGGGACGCACATAAGGCCTAGTGCGTGGTGCCGGAACTGGTGGTCCCGGGCTGAGGACACGCATCTCAGGGCTAGTGCGGGGAGCAGCAACAGGACGCACATGACTCCGGGGACACACAGGAGGCTTGGTGCGTGGTGTAGGCACTGGTGGTACTGGGCTGGAGCGGGGAGGTGGCGCCGGAAATACCGGACCGTGCAGGCTTACTGGCTCCCTTGAGCACTGAGCCTGCCCAACCTTACCTGGTTGTATGCTCCCCGTCGCCCGACCAGTACGGGAAGGTGGAATAACCCGCACCGGGCTATGTAGGCGAACCGGGGACACCATGCGTAAGGCTGGTGCCATGTAAGCCGGCCCGAGGAGACGCACTGGTGGCCAGATGCGTTGGGCCGGCTTCATGACATCCGGCTCAACGCTCAATCTAGCCCGGCCGATACGTGGAGCTGGAATGTACCGAACCGGGCTATGCACGCGTACAGGAGACACTATGCGCTCTACTGCGTAACACGGTGTCTGCCCGTACTCTCGCTCTCCACGGTAAGTACAGGGAGTAGGCGCAGGTCTCCTACCTGACTTCGCCACACTCCCTTTAAGGCCCCCCCCAAGAAATTTTTGGCTAGTGCTCACGGGCTTCCAGCCTTGCCTCCGTGCTGCCTCCTCATATCGCCTCCTCTCGGCTTTAGCTGCCTCCAGCTCTTCACGAGGGCGGCGAACTTCTCCCGGTTGTGCCCAAGGACCCTTTCCATCCAGTATCTCCTCCCATGTCCATGAATCCTGTGTAGGTGGGTCCTGTTGCCGCTTGACACGCCGCTTGGTCCTAGATTGGTGGGTATTTCTGTCACGATCGTCAAGCATAGAGGAGGACCAAGGCGCAGCGTGTGCAAAATACATCTCTTTATTTTGGAAGAGAGAAAAACACGAAACCGAACACTATCCAAAACTTACAAAAAACAACAAACGACCGTGAAGCTAGATAACGTAAGTGCACAGACAAGCAACAAACGTTCAACATAGACAATTACCCACAAACACATGATGCCCATGGCTGCCTTAAATATGGCTCCCAATTAGAGACAATAAACCACAGCTGTCTCCAATTGAGAACCAATCCAGGCAGCCATCAACATACAAACACCTAGACAAGACATTACCCCATTAAACCTACAAACCCCTAGACAAACCAACACATACTTCACCATGTCACACCCTGACCTAACTAAAATATGAATGAAAACAAAGATAACTAAGGCCAGGGTGTGACACAACCACCCAATTTTACCCCATTATTCACTGAGATGAAATTATGTTCATTGAAAACCTGGTTGTTTTACAAAAACCTGCCTCTAGAATTGTGATAACTTGTGTTTTACAAGAACCTTCTTCTTTGATCCAAAAGTTGAGCATATCGGCTAGACTATCTAGAATTGTGGTTATTTGTTGTTGGCCAGCCCAGAGAATACTTTTTTTGATGAGACCAGTCATGTCTCCCTGTGTAGGGCTAATCATGGTCAATTTCAGGTGGGGTTGGTTGATTGACAGTGACAGTGTCTGTCTGGTCGCAGTGCACTGATCCCTCAGCAGTGACAAACCTATCATCACCTCCCGTTGCTCCCCACGGCACACTGATCCTGTTGATAGGCTGATATTTTGGGCAGATTAGTGTGCCACTGATGGCTGAGCTAGAATGGTAGGGGGTTTATCTGTGTGTAGGCCCAAAGCTATTCTTCTCCAATACACACTCAATGTTAACACACTCTCCTCCACCTGAAAGGACTCCACAGACACACACACAGGGATGAAACCACTAATAGTGACCTCTCTCCTGACAATGGATTTGAGTAGTTACTACTGCTGATCACTGTGATTGGTCCGACGAGTGCCATTCTGTAGAAACTAGAATTGCTTGATTCTTTTGCTTTTATGATCACCTATTGAATAAGGGACTTCCAGGTTGAAATAAAGGTTGCAAAATAAAAAATGTAAGGTTCATGCTGTAACGTCGTATCATTTTCTGGCTGTTGGGTTCTTAGCAAATCAAATCAAATCAAATGTTATTGGTCACATGCGCCGAATACAACAGGTGCAGACATTACAGTGAAATGCTTACTTACAGCCCTTAACCAACAGTGCATTTATTTTTAACAAAAAAAGTAAAAATAAAACAACAACAAAAAAAGTGTTGAGGAAAAAAGAGCAGAAGTAAAATAAAATAACAGTAGGGAGGCTATATATACAGGGGGGTACCGGTGCAGAGTCAATGTGCGGGGGCACCGGCTAGTTGAGATAGTTGAAGTAATATGTACATGTGGGTAGAGTTAAAGTGACTATGCATAAATAATTAAATAGGGAATTGTATCTTACGTAATACTTATTCATAACTACAGTAAAAGTTACTGTATATCAGGTCCTATAGACCAGAGACCCACTAATATGGGACGCTGAACTGTTACCCACAGTATTCCTCCTCCTCCCCTCCTCCTGCTCCTCTCCTCCTCCTTCTCCTGCTCCTCCCCTCCTCCTGCTCCTCTCCTCCTCCCCCTCCTCCTGCTCCTCTCCTCCTCCTCCCCTCCTCCTGCTCCTCTCCTCCTCCTCCTCCTCCTGCTCCTCTCCTCCTCCAGGCCAAAGACGCTGACCTGGACTCCAACATCACCTTCCGTATCCGGACCCAGGAGGCCAGGCAACTGTTTGCCGTCAGCCCAGTGACTGGAGAGCTCTCTGTGCTGCAGACTCTGGACTTTGAGACCTTGGCAGCCTCGGACCACACCTACACCTTCGTGGTGGAAGCCCTGGACAATGAAGGGATCATGCCCCCAGGCCTGGCCACTGTCACTGTAAAGATAACGGTAAGGAAACGACCTTCCCTCTGCCTCCTGCATAACAGAGCCCCATCAGTTAGGCCACCAGGCTGTTTATTACTCACAAACTGATGCCGTTGTTCAAGAGGGAAAATGCAGATGTGTGGCAGAAGACATGAGAATAAACATTTTCATAGATACATGTACAGCAAATTCTATTCACAAACATAGATATTGAAACAAACAATAAAGGGACTGTGTATGAGTTTCAGGCCCATCTGTTAGAGTAAAACTAGGCCCTCAAAATAAGGCCTTATGAAATACGTATTGTATTGTGTAATAAAGTAATTAAAAAATATATATATTGATAACATATTCACTTAGGATCTCCATAGGACCGAAAATGGATGAATGCAACAACCATGTCACTAACAAATACGGTCATGGGTGGTAACTCTACAATTTACTCGAAAAGCAAGGCACTCTGGGAAGTATTTGAATAGGGCTTTACACTAAGGAGTGTGTTAATTTAACACTGTTCTGGTGTCTATATGAGTCCACAGACTCAACATTTTGTGTTGATTTAACTTGTGGCTCTACTCTTTCTCTCTATCTCTCTTTCTCTCTATCTCTCTCTCTCTCTCTCTCTCTCTCTCTCTCTCTCTCTCTCTCTCTCTCTCTCTCTCTCTCTCTCTGTCTCTCTTTCTCTCTGTTTCTCTCTCTCTCTCTCTCTCTCTCTCTCTCTCTCTCTCTCTCTCTCTCTCTCTCTCTCTCTCTCTCTCTCTCTCTGTCTCTCTTTCTCTCTGTTTCTCTCTCTCTCTCTCTCTCTCTCTCTCTCTCTCTCTCTCTCTCCATCTCTCTCTCCCTCCATTTATCTATTTCTCCCTCTCTCTCACCCTCTTTCTATCTCCCTCTCTGTCTCCCTCCATCTCTCTCCCTCCCTCCCTCCATCTCATTCTCTCCCTCCCTTTCTCTCCCCCATCTTTCTCTCTGGTCTGAAACCACTAGCCACCCTCATCACCACTGAGCTAAAGAGAGATAAATTATCCTCCAGCTACCTCTCATTTCTCCTGGCCTGACAAAAGACAGGCTGACAGATTGATACTGTAGTACAGTGCTGTGGTATTTTATGTCTTGATGGTCATTAGGTTTGTGAGGGCTCTATTTTGTCAGTATTGTGGCCATCTGATTTATTATGTTTCAGAAGATTAACCACCAGACACGTGCTGAATGGAGATTAGCCTGCCGTTGGCCTCGGCATGACGCTCCTAGAACAGTAGAACAGTAGAACAGTAGTAAAGTAGAATAGTAGGACAGTAGAATAGCAGCACAGTAGAATAGTAGTATAGTAGAACAGTTTAACAGTAGTACAGTAGTATATTAGTACAGTAGAACAGTAGAACAGTAGTATAGTAGAACAGTAGTACAGTAGAACAGTAGAACAGTAGAACAGTAGAACAGTGGTACAGTAGTATAGTAGAACAGTAGTATAGTAGTATAGTAGAACAGTGGTACAGTAGTATAGTAGAACAGTAGTATAGTAGAACAGTTGAACAGTAGTATAGTAGAACAGTAGAACAGTAGTATAGTAGAACAGTAGAACAGTAGTACAGTAGTATAGTAGTACAGTAGAACAGTAGTACAGTAGAATAGTAGAACAGTAGTACAGTAGTATAGTAGAACAGTAGAACAGTAGAACAGTAGAACAGTAATACAGTAGTATAGTGGAACAGTAGTACAGTAGTATAGTAGAACAGTAGAACATTAGTACAGTAGAACAGTATAACAATATTATAGTATAACAGCAGTACAGTAGAACATTAGTACAGTAGAATAGTAGTACAGTAGTACAGTAGAATAGTAGGACAGTAGAATAGCAGTACAGTAGAATAGTAGTATAGTAGAACAGTTTAACAGTAGTACAGTAGTATATTAGTACAGTAGAACAGTAGAACAGTAGTATAGTAGAACAGTAGTACAGTAGAACAGTAGAACAGTAGAACAGTAGAACAGTGGTACAGTAGTATAGTAGAACAGTAGTATAGTAGTATAGTAGAACAGTGGTACAGTAGTATAGTAGAACAGTAGTATAGTAGAACAGTTGAACAGTAGTATAGTAGAACAGTAGAACAGTAGAACAGTAGTACAGTAGAACAGTAGTATAGTAGAACAGTAGAACAGTAGTACAGTAGAACAGTAGTATAGTAGTACAGTAGAACAGTAGTACAGTAGTATAGTAGAACAGTAGTACAGTAGTACAGTAGAACAGTAGAACAGTAGTACAGTAGAACAGTAGTACAGTAGAATAGTAGAACAGTAGTACAGTAGTATAGTAGAACAGTAGAACAGTAGAACAGTAATACAGTAGTATAGTGGAACAGTAGTACAGTAGTATAGTAGAACAGTAGAACATTAGTACAGTAGAACAGTATAACAATATTATAGTATAACAGCAGTACAGTAGAACATTAGTACAGTAGAATAGTAGTACAGTAGTACAGTAGAACAGTAGAACAGTAGAACAGTAGTACAGTAGAACAGTAGTACAGTAGAATAGTAGAACAGTAGTACAGTAGTATAGTAGAACAGTAGAACAGTAGAACAGTAGTACAGTAGTATAGTAGTACAGTAGAATAGTAGTAAAGTAGAACAGTAGAACATTAGTATAGTAGAACAGTAGAACAGTAGTATAGTAGAACAGTAGAACAGTAGTACAGTAGAACAGTAGAACAGTAGTATAGTAGAACAGTAGTATAGTAGTACAGTAGTATAGTGGAACAGTAGAACATTAGTACAGTAGAATAGTAGTACAGTACAACAGTAGTATAGTAGAACAGTAGTACAGTAGAACAGTAGTATAGCAGCACAGTAGTATAGTAGAACCATAGTACAGTAGAACAGTAGTACAGTAGTATAGTAGAACAGTAGTACAGTAGAACAGTAGTACAGTAGTATAGTAGAACCATAGTACAGTAGTATAGTAGAACAGTAGTATAGTAAAACAGTAGGACAGTAGAACAGTAGAACAGTAGTACAGTAGAACAGTAGTACAGTAGTATAGTAGAACCATAGTACAGTAGTATAGTAGAACAGTAGTATAGTAAAACAGTAGTACAGTAGAATAGTAGAACAGTAGAACATTTACATTACATTTTAGTCATTTAGCAGACGCTCTTATCCAGAGCGACTTACAGTTAGTGAATACATATTTTTTTTTATACTGGCCCCCCGTGGGAATCGAACCCACAACCCTGGCATTGCAAACGCCATGCTCTATCAACTGAGCTACATCCCTGCCGGCCATTCCCTCCCCTACCCTGGACGACGCTGGGCCAATTGTGTGCCGCCCATGAGCCTCCCGGTCGCGGCCGGCTGCGACAGAGCCTGGATTCGAACCAGGATCTCTAGTGGCACAGTTATCACTGCTAGTGCCTTAGACCACTGCGCCACTCAGGAGTATAGTAGAACAGTAGTACAGTAGAACATTAGTACAGTAGAATAGTAGTACAGTACAACAGTAGTATAGTAGAACAGTAGAACAGTAGAATAGTAGTACAGTACAACAGTAGTATAGTAGAACAGTAGAACAGTAGAATAGTAGTACAGTACAACAGTAGAACAGTAGAACAGTAGAACAGTAGTACAGTACAACAGTAGTATAGTAGAACAGTAGAACAGTAGAACAGTAGTATAGTAGAACCATAGTACAGTAGAACAGTAGTACAGTAGAATAGTAGTACAGTACAACAGTAGTATAGTAGAACAGTAGAACAGTAGAATAGTAGTACAGTACAACAGTAGTATAGTAGAACAGTAGAACAGTAGAACAGTAGTATAGTAGAACAGTAGAACAGTAGAACAGTAGTACAGTACAACAGTAGTATAGTAGAACAGTAGAACAGTAGAACAGTAGTATAGTAGAACCATAGTACAGTAGAACAGTAGTACAGTAGTATAGTAGAACAGTAGTACAGTAGAACAGTAGTACAGTAGTATAGTAGAACCATAGTACAGTAGTATAGTAGAACCATAGTACAGTAGTATAGTAGAACAGTAGTATAGTAAAACAGTAGGACAGTAGAACAGTAGAACAGTAGTACAATGGAACAGTAGTACAGTAGTATAGTAGAACCATAGTACAGTAGTATAGTAGAACAGTAGTATAGTAAAACAGTAGGACAGTAGAACAGTAGAACAGTAGTACAGTAGAACAGTAGTACAGTAGTATAGTAGAACCATAGTACAGTAGTACATTAGTATAGTAGAACAGTAGAACCATAGTACAGTAGTATAGTAGAACAGTAGTATAGTAAAACAGTAGGACAGTAGAACAGTAGAACAGTAGTACAGTAGAACAGTAGTACAGTAGTATAGTAGAACCATAGTACAATAGTATAGTAGAACAGTAGTATAGTAAAACAGTAGGACAGTAGAACAGTAGAACAGTAGTACAGTAGAACAGTAGTATAGTAGAACCATAGTACAGTAGAACATTAGTATAGTAGAACGGTAGTACAGTAGAACATTAGTACAGTAGAATAGTAGTACAGTACAACAGTAGTATAGTAGAACAGTAGAACAGTAGAACAGTAGTATAGTAGAACCATAGTACAGTAGAACAGTAGTACAGTAGTATAGTAGAACAGTAGTACAGTAGAACAGTAGTACAGTAGTATAGTAGAACCATAGTACAGTAGTATAGTAGAACAGTAGTATAGTAAAACAGTAGAACAGTAGAACAGTAGAACAGTAGTACAGTAGAACAGTAGTACAGTAGTATAGTAGAACCATAGTACAGTAGTATAGTAGAACAGTAGTATAGTAAAACAGTAGGACAGTAGAACAGTAGAACAGTAGTACAGTAGAACAGTAGTACAGTAGTATAGTAGAACCATAGTACAGTAGTATAGTAGAACAGTAGTATAGTAAAACAGTAGTACAGGAGTATAGTAGAACAGTAGAACATTAGTACAGTAGAACAGTATAACAATAGTATAGTATAACAGCAGTACAGTAGAACATTAGTACAGTAGTATAGTAGAACAGTAGTACAGTATTACAGTAGAATAGTAGTATAGTAGAACAGTAGTACAGTAGAACAGTAGTACAATTGGCACTAAAATAGATCAGGCTCGTAATATGGTATTACACAGCACTTAAACGAGACTGTAGTACTCAGTCGGTGTCCTTGAGTAGAATTCTTTAGATCTAGCTGCTAGATATGTTACACATGAAAAAGGATACTGTTAAAGAGGGACAATGGAGGAGAACGTCTTTGAAGCTATGAAGCACTGCTGCTTTGTGTTAGGGTTTAGCATTCTCACTCCCTCACTCCTCACAAATATGATGACCTGTGTGTTTTACCAGCCTAACAACAGGGGAAAAGGAATGAAAACTACAAATGAGGTGTATCCATCATCCTTCCTGTATTCTAAAGGGCAGGGAAACAGATTTTGTTCCTTTCCGTCTGGCGTAGCTAGTCGGTTATTATTTGCTGTTGAGACAGAACAGTGCGCTGTAGTGTAGGGTGATAATGTAATGTGATTCCTGGTCTGTGGAGACTAGAGGGATAGCGGCATGATTAAGCTGTGAGATCGCTTCCATGGGTTCTATAGACTTGATCAGGAAACCATCGCTAGAAACACAATAACACCGTTGAGATTCTTTGCCACAGCGTTTTCTGTCTGTTCTGTTATCTGAGCCAGACTGCCAGAGTACAACTCACTCTCCAGAAGAAGTGTGAATATAAAAGGTGACACTGATGAAAGCTGCTGTCTTCCCATACTCCTCTTTTTATGTGTGGACAGAAAGACAGAGAGCCGCTAGGTTTTATTAACAAGCCGAAGTGCTGTACCAAGGACGTTTCTTTATACATTCTGTGAGCAGGAGGAAGCCAGAGGAAGATGTGTAATTTGTATACCTGAACTAGCCTGGCCTCATCTTGGACTTTGTGAGGCGACATGCTCTATTGAATGCTTTACAATGCAGCTCAGACTTAATGATGAATAGTTGAGCAGCCGGCAGCATCATGCTGTGGGATGTTTTTCATCGGCAGGGACTGGGAAACTGGTCAGAATTGAAGGAATAATGGATGGCGCTAAGTACAGGGAAATTCTTGAGGGAAACCTGTTTCAGTCTTCCAGAGATTTGAGACTGGGACGGAGGTTCACCTTCCAGCAGGACAATGACCCTAAGCATACTGCTAAAGCAACACTTTAGTGGTTTAAGGGGAAACATTTAAATGTCTTGGAATGGCCTAGTCAAAGCCCAGACCTCAATCCAATTGAGAATCTGTGATATGACTTAAAGATTGCTGTACACCAGCGGAACCCATCCAACTTGAAGGAGCTGGAGCAGTTTTGCCTTGAAGAATGGGCAAAAAAAATCCCAGTGGCTAGATGTGCCAAGCTTATAGAGACATACCACAAGAGACTTGCAGCTGTAATTTCTGCAAAAGGTGGCTCTACAAAGTATTGACTTTGGGGGGGGGGGGTGAATAGTTATGCACGCTCTTCTGTTTTTTTGTCTTATTTCTTGTTTGTTTCACAAGAAAAAATATTTTGCATCTTCAAAGTGGTAGGCATGTTGTGTAAATCAAATGATACAAACTATTTTAATTCCAGGTTGTAAGGCAACAAAATAGGAAAAATGCCAAGGGGGGTGAATACTTTCGCAAGCCACTGTAGATCAGACTCTGAATATCCATTTGAGCATGGATAAGTTATTAATTAGGCTTTGGATGGTGAATCAATACACCTAGTCACTACAAAGATACAGACATCCTTCCTAACTCAGTTGTTGGAGAGGAAGGAAACTGCTCAGGGATTACACCAGGAGGCCAATGGTGATTTTAAAACAGTTACAGAGTTTATTGGTTGTGAAATGAGAAAACTGTGGATGGATCAACAACATTGTAGTTATTCCACAATGCTAACCTAAATGACAGAGTGAAAAGAAGGAAGGCTGTACAGAATACATCTATTCCAACAAGGCACTTAAGTACTACTGGCAAAAATGTGGCAAAGAATTTAACTTTTTGTCCTGAATACAAAGCGTAATGTTTGGGGCATATCCAACACAACACCAGCTGTAATCGCCTCCAAAGGTGTTTCTACAAAGTATTGACTCAGGGGTGTGAATACTTACGTAAATTAGATATTTCTGTATGCCATTTTGGTTTAGTGCTATGCCTAAGTGCTAATGGGAGACTCTCTAGGCCAGGCTGACAGTTGTAAATGCCGCCAGTCCTTCAGTGGAAGTTGAAGGATGAGCAGGGAAAAATGGCTTGCCAGGTCCAGCAGCAGTGACAGTGATGGCGCTAGCTACTTCACTAATTCACAATCATGTTGAAATCAGTAAAACACTCTGAAGCGACAGCATGTTAATGGAGGGTATCTGTTTACAAACTCCTGCCTACACAGACATGCTTCTCATTCTGAGCATCTAACTGTGAGGAGTGGTCCTCTGTAGCTCAGCTGGTAGAGCACGGCGCTTGTAACGCCAAGGTAGTGGGGTCGAACCCCTGGACCACCCATATACAAAAAAAAAATGTATGCACGCATGACTGTAAGTCGCTTTGGATAAAAGCGTCTGCTAAATGGCATATTATTATTATTATTATTATTGAGTATCTTTATTATTGTAGTAGTTTTCATTCTGACAACTGGAAGCATCTACATGTGAGGGGTATATTTTCATTATTTTAGTAGTAGTAGCAGTAGTAGTAGTAGTAGTAGTAGTAGTAGCATTATCAATAATAGTAGCAGCAGTAGTAGCAGTAGCAGTAGTAGTAGTAGTAGCATTATCAATAGTAGTAGCAGCAGTAGTAGTAGTAGCAGTATGAGCAGTAGTAGTAGTAGCAGTAATACTAGTATCAGTAGCAGTAGCAGCACTATGAGAAGCAGTAGAAGTAGCCGTAGTAGTAGTAGCAGTGTGAGCAGCAGTAGCAGTAGTAGTAGTATTAGTAGTAGTGGTAGTACTTGTAGTAGTAGTAGTAGCAGCAGTAGCAGCAATAGTAGTAGTAGCAGTAGCAGCAGTAGTAGCAGTAGTAGTAGTAGTAGCAGTAGAAGAAGTAGTAATAGTAGCAGTAGCAGCAGTAGTATCAGTATCAGTAGTAGTAGCAGTAATAGTAGTAGCAGTATTAGTAGTAGCAGTAGCAGTAGTGGCAA
Organism: Coregonus lavaretus; assembly: GCF_964263955.1. Taxonomy (NCBI): domain Eukaryota; kingdom Metazoa; phylum Chordata; class Actinopteri; order Salmoniformes; family Salmonidae; genus Coregonus; species Coregonus lavaretus. Next base: position 84,771,724 of record NC_139988.1, on the reverse strand, counting down.
TAGTACCAATAGTACCAGTAGTAGTAGTAGCAGTAGCAGTAGCGTGGCCTATCTCAAGGCCATCAGACTGTTAAATAGCCATCACTAGCCAGCTACCACCTGGTTACTCAACCCTGCACCTTAGAGGCTGCTGCCCTATGTACATAGACATGGAATCACTGGTCACGTTAATAATGGAACACTAGTCACTTTAATAATGTTTACAAACTGTTTTACTCATTTCATATGTATATACTGTATTCTACTGTGTTTTAGTCAATGCCACTCCAACGTTGCTCGTCCCAATATTTCTATATTTCTTAATTCCATTATTTTACTTTTAGATTTGTGTGTATTGTTGTGAATTGTTAGATACGACTGCACTGTTGAAGCTAAGAGCACAAGCATTTCAAGCATCTGCTAAATATGTGTATGTGACCAATAAAATATGATTTCATTTCATTTTAGCAGTAGTAGTAGTAGTAGTAGTAGTAGTAGTAGTAGTAGTAGTAGCGGTAGTAGCAGTAGCAGGAGTAGCAGTATTAGTAGAATAAGTAGTATAGTAGTAGTAGTAGTAGTAGTAGCAGTAGTAGTAGTAGTAGTAGTAGCAGGAGTAGCAGTAGCAGTATTAGTAGAATAAGTAGTAGTAGTAGTAGTAACAATAGTAGTAGTAGTAGTAGTAGCAGTAGTGGCAGTAGCAGTAGTTGTTGTAGTAGCAGTAGTAGTATTAGTAGCACTAGAAGTAGTAGTAGCAGTACTTTGTAGTAGTAGCAGTAGTAGGAGTAATAGTAGCAGTAGCGGCAGTAGCAGTAGTTGTTGTAGTAGCAGTAGTAGTATTAGTAGCACTAGTAGTAGTAGTAGCAGTAACGTTAGTAGTAGTATTAATAGTAGTAGTAGTAGTAGTAACATTAGTAGTAGTAGTAGCAGTAACAGTAGTAGCAGTAGTTGTAGTAGCAGTAGTAGTAGCAGTAACAGCAGTAGAAGTAGTAGTAACAGTAGTAGTAACAGTAGTAGTAGTAGTAGTAGTAGAAGCAGCAGTAACAGTAGTAGTAGTAGTAGCAGCAGTAGAAGCAGTAACAGTACTAGCAGTAGTTGTAGTAGCAGTAGTAGTAACAGTAGTAGTAGTAGCAGTAGTTGTAACAGTAGCAGTAGTAGTAGTAGTAGTTGTAGTAGTAGTAGCAGTAGCAGTAGAAGTAGCATTATATCAGTAGTAGGTTTTTACAGTAAAAAGAGCTGTTGATTAAGACACTTATCTTACTAATTCCATTGGTGTGTTTCTCTCTGTCTTATCCAGGATATGAATGACTACTCTCCAGTGTTCAGCCAGGTGGTGTACAGGGGCATGGTAGCTCCCAACGCAGTCAAGGGGACCGTGGTCGCCACGGTACAGGCAGAGGACCTAGACCCTCCTGTGAGTAGACAACAATGTGACAGCTCTGTGCTCTGTGCTTGACTATAACTTTACAACATGGCTGCCCGGTTTCTGCTCCCGTGGCGACGCGGGTGAGAAAGCGATTTAGAGGAGAAAATAAAAGGTTACTGTGCTTGTTCATTGTAGTTGTGTTTGCATGACTTGTTTCTATTTAATAAGCATGGTCCACAGAGGATGGTGTCCCATTGTTGGAATGCTTAATGATTTAGAAACACTATAAGGTCAAAAGTATGTGGAAACCCTTTCAAATTAGTGGATTTGGCTATTTCAGCCACACCTGTTGCTGACAGGTGTATAAAATCGAGCACACAGCCATGCAATCTCCATAGACAAACATTGGCAGTAGAATGGCCCGTACTGAAGAGCTCAGTGACTTTCAACGTGGCACCGCCATAGGATGCCACCTTTCCAAAAAGTCAGTTTGTCTAATTTCTGACTTGCGAGAGCTGCCCCTTTCAACTGTAAGCTATGTTATTGTGAAGTGGAAACGTCTAGGAGAAACAACGGCTCAGCCGCAAAATGGTAGGCCACACAAGCTCACAGAACGGGACCGCCGAATGCTGAAGCGCATAGCAGCACAATAACTGTTAGTCGGGAGCATAATTAAATGGGTTTCCATAGCCGAGCAGCCGCACACAAGCCTAAGATAACCATGCGCAATGCCAAGCGTCGGCTGGAGTGGTGTAAAGCTCGCCGCCATTGGACTCTGGAGCAGTGGAAACATTCTCTGGAGTGATGAATCACGCTTCACCATCTGGCAGTCCGAAGTACAAATCTGGGTTTGGCGGATGCCAGGAGAACGCTTCCTGCCTGAATACATAGTGCCAACTGTAAAGTTTAGTGGAGGAGGAATAATGGTCTAGGGCTGTTTTTCATGGTTCAGGCTAGACCCCTTAGTTCCAGTGAAGGGAAATCTTAACGCTACAGCATACAATGAAATTCTAGATGATTCTGTGCTTCCAACTTTGTGGCAACAGTTTGGGGAAGGCCCTTTCCTGTTTCAGCATGATAATGCCCCCGTGCACAAAGCGAGGTCCATACAGAAATGGTTTGTCGAGATCGGTGTGGAAGAACTTGACTGGCTTGCACAGAGCCCTAACCTCAACCCCATCGAACACCTTTGGGATTAATTGGAACACCGACTGCGAGCCAGGCCTAATCGCCCAACATCAGTACCCGACCTCACTAATGCTCTTGTGGCTGAATGGAAGCAAGTCCCCGCAGCAATGTTCCAATATCTAGTGGAAAGCCTTCCCAGAAGAGTGGAGGCTGTTATAGCAGCAAAGGGGAGACTAACTCCATATTAATGCCCATGATTTTGGAATAAGATGTTCGACGAGCAGGTGTCCACATACCTTTGACCATGAACTTGTTCTCAACTGGCTTACCTGGTTAAATAAAGGTGAAATAAAAATAAAATAAAATAAATGTAGTGTACATCGGTAGGAGTTGGAGTTGTTGTAATGTGTTTTGGTTGTGTTATGCTATTATTTCCGATGGAGGCTATGTCTCATTATTTTGGGCTTTCATTTATTTATAATGTTTTGTGTTGGTCGATTTGTTCATTCCTACATAAGTTATAGGTTATCTATGAGAGAGGTTGATATCACTACATGTTCTTACATTTTATAGCCATGGGTGGACCTGCAGGCAGAAAGCAATCTGCCTTCTGCATATCATATAGGAGCATATTCCAGATGCTTACTGTGTTGTGGGATTTCATTGGCCTGTGGCCTGAAGAAATAATGCCAGTGTTACCAAGCCGACGTCTCAAGGCGTGGAGAATCATCCGTGCCTCAGCAACAAGCTCCTGAATATACAATGATATTAACTGCTTGATTTCACAAATTCACCCATCACATTGGTAGATGACTTACGGTCTCTCAGAGCAAATAACGCACAGAGCAAATGTTATTAATGAATGATAACAGTCAATTGATATGCAGTGGTAATAGTCTAAGGCATTTCACAAACACATAGATAATATTACATATTTACACACATGTAGCTAGTGCATAGTGGTACAATATGACATCAGCAGTGCTTACTGTATAAAGACAGTTTACCCTTTAACTTACCCGTCCTGTCATAGGTAAAGTTATTCTAAAGCGTTGTTAAAGGTCACAGCAGTCGATAGATTAGAGGAGAGAATGAAAGAAGAGCAGGAAACAGGACAGAAAAGGAAAAGGGAGCAGAGGAAAAGAAGAGTAGAGAGCACCAGCGGAGGTCCAGGCTTGCCCTGCTGGAGACCACCCCTGCCTGGCAGGCTTGGCAGGCCGAACTGAGCCCCTGTGATATCTTTCTGCATGAGTGGGAGGCCTTGGCTGGGCTGGGACTGGGGCTGCCAGCGCCCCACACCACATCACTCCTCTCCCTCAGTAGTATGTAAAGCAGTTCTGAGATGACAGGAAAGGCAGGTTCTTAAGCTGAGCTGCGAGATGAATCACTGAAAGAGACGGGGAGGGAGAGGGAGACGCCACAGAGCCTTCCTGGCACCTTGCCTGACTGGAGCCTCAAAGCGGGCTAGCCCCCCAGAGTCACACACACACAGGTCACTCCTGGTCATAAATTCAGGCGAGGAGACAGAGCAGAGAATCTCCCTCTTGTTTTCACTCTCTCTTTCGGCTACTTCCCTCCCTCTCTTCTTCCCCGCTCTCTCCATCCTCTCTCGCTCTTTCTCTACCTCTCTCACTCTCTCGCTCGCTCTCTTTCTTTCTTTCTTTCTTTCTTTCTTTCTTTCTTTCTTTCTTTCTTTCTTTCTTTCTTTCTTTCTTTCTTTCTTTCTTTCTTTCTTTCTTTCTTTCTTTCTTTCTTTCTTTCTTTCTTTCTTTCTTTCTTTCTTTCTTTCTTTCTTTCTTTCCATCCAAGTTTGTTGACAGATAAGCTGTGGATGGTGGGGGTCTGTGAAAATGCTGGTCCACACTGCAGATGTTATGTCACTGTGCCACTGTTCCCTCCCCTGTCCTCAGCATCTCAGAGACAATGGTCTGTCTTTAATATCAGCTTTTGTAGCATAATCTATCCTATGTCCAAGTTGGTCTTCAAAGACATAATACTTTTTTAAACTCAAGTCAATGCTGGATGTGACTCAAGTCAAGTCTCTTTGGGTCTGTTCTGTTGTTTTATCTAACATCTCACAGGTGAATTCATTGCACTGTGCAAGCTGTTCAATGTCTTCTTCCAACTGTTCAGTATTCATGCAGGGAGGGAAGGTTTGGTGTCACAATAGAGAATATCAGTTGTTAATGAGAGGAAGGTAATCACACTCTGTTGGGCTTCTGGTATCAGGAGTTCAATTACTCCTCTCATTTCCCATCTTGTCTAATAATGTTTTATATGCGATTCGCAATTAACACGATCCTATGAACAAGCTACACAATAAGCATTCATTATACTGCTATTATTAAACACCCCACCCTAGAGAGAACCCCTCCCCCTTTAATCAATCTGATAAGCAGAGTAGTTGCTTTGTCACTAAATGTTATGATCTCACACTGTGAAAGTTGAGGAAGCTAAACAAAAATTTGCTGTTGAAAGTGTAGCTTTCTCTCTATTAAAATAAGGGAAGGCACTGCAAGCCTGCTCATGACTGGCTATTGACTGGGAAGACTAATCTCCTATTCGTTAGAAGGCTGAAACATAGATGGAGAGCTTGGTCTTGTCTTTCCTGCCAGCTAAGCTACTGGGCACACGCAGGGCTGCTCTCAGCATCTCAAGACGCTAGGAAGAAGGGTTATTTTAGTCCTCTGTCAAACACTCACTTTTTCTTAAATTATTAGTTTACTGTGATGTTTGCTTGAAAATCAACTTGGAGACATTTTTTAAGAGAGCGAGAGAGAGAGATTATGATTTAGCATTGCCTATATAGCGCCCTACTTTTGAATAATTTATTGGGCAGATTTCACACATTTGTTGTGGCATTTATGCTGTTAGTAAATGGATTTGTTTGACACTTCGCTGCCACCAGGGGTGGTTCGCTCCCCCTGGAGGCTCTCTCCTTCCGCCTCACTTCACCGGCCGAAATGATATAGACACCCAACCGAGTCGCCACCTCCTCCTGCCTCTCTGTCTGCCTCCCTGCCTGCAAAGGCAACATGAGTTCACAAACAGGTCTTAGAATACGTAAAATACCTTGCGGTCCCACTTAGAGCCTTGGGTAGACAGCCCTTATGCATTTGGTTGTGATCGTCCTGTCATTGCAGATGAATGAATAGGAGGTGTGTGTTTTCCTGTTCACAGGGCACCCCTGCCAGCCATGTGCATTACAGAATGGACCTGGATGAGAACCCTTACAGTGGCAGCATCTTTGACGTGGACGAAGTCACAGGCAGCGTCATCACACGAGTCAACCTCAATGAAGAGCCCAATCTAGTGTTTAGTGTGAGTACATACACATCTACAATTTTTTTTTTTTGGGGGGGGGTTCTAAGAACATAACTGAGTGGAGCAATTGAGTGACACCCCATGTTCCACTTTCTTCATGTATTCATCAAATTTATTTTATTTCCCCTCTTCAGCTGGTTATTGTTGCCTATGACGACGGGGAGCCAATGAAAGTCAACAAGACCCTGGTGGTTATCACTGTCCTGCAACCGTCCATCATACCAGTTTTCACCCAGGAGGAATACAGGTACACTACATGGACAGGACTGTCATGTAGACTATTATTTGATGTACAGTCGTGGTCAAAAGTTTTGAGAATGACACAAGGATTGGTCTTCACAAAGTTAGCTGCTTCAGTGTTTTTAGATATTTTTGTCAGATGTTACTATGGTATACTGAAGTATAATTACAAGCATTCCATAAGTGTCAAAGGCTTTTATTGACAATTACATTAAGTTTATGCAAATAATCAATATTTGCAGTGTTGACCCTTCTTTTTCAAGACCTCTGCAATCCGCCCTGGCATGCTGTCAATTAATTTCCGGGCCACATCCTGACTGATGGCAGCCCATTCTTGCATAATCAATGCTTAGAGTTTGTCAGAATTTGTGGGGTTTTGTTTGTCCACCCGCCTCTTGAGGATTGACCACAAGTTCTCAATGGGATTAAGGTCTTGGGAGTTTCCCCAAAATGTCGATGTTTTGTTCCCCGAGCCACTTAGTTATCACTTTTGCTCCATCATGCTGGAAAAGGCATTGTTCGTCACCAAACTGTTCTTGGATGGTTGGGAGAAGTTGCTCTTGGAGGATGTATTGGTACCATTCTTTATTCATGGCTGTGTTCTTAGGCAAAATTGTGAGTGAGCCCACTCCCTTGGCTGAGAAGCAACCCCACACATGAATGGTCTCAGGATGCTTTACTGTTGGCATGACACAGGACTGATGGTAGCGCTCACCTTGTCTTCTCTGGACGAGCTTTTTTTCCGGATGCCCCAAACAATCGGAAAGGGGATTCATCAGAGAAAATTACTTTACCCCAGTCCTCAGCAGTCCAATCCCTGTACCTTTTGCAGAATATCAGTCTGTCCCTGATGTTTTTCCTGGAGAGAAGTGGCTTCCTCGCTGCCCTTCTTGACACCAGGCCATCCTCCAAAAGTCTTCGCCTCACTGTGCGTGCAGATGCACTCACACCTGCCTGCTGCCATTCCTGAGCAAGCTCTGCATTGGTGGTGCCCCGATCCCGCAGCTGAATCAACTTTAGGAGACGGTCATGGCGCTTGCTGGACTTTCTTGGGCGCCCTGAAGCCTTCTTCACAACAATTGAACCTCTCTCCTTGAAGTTCTTGATGATCCGATAAATGGTTGATTTAGGTGCAATCTTACTAGCAGCAATATCCTTGCCCTTTTTGTGCAAAGCAATGATGACGGCACGTGTTTCCTTGCAGGTAACCATGGTTAACAGAGGAAGAACAATGATTTCAAGCACCACCCTCCTTTTAAAGCTTACAGTCTGTTATTCTAACTCAATCAGCATGACAGAGTGATATCCAGCCTTGTCCTCGTCAACACTCTCACCTGTGTTAACAAGATAATCACTGACATGATGTCAGCTGGTCCTTTTGTGGCAGGGCTGAAATGCAGTGGAAATGTTTTTGGGGGATTAAGTTCATTTTCATGGCAAAGAGGGACTTTGCAATTAATTGCAATTCATCTGATCACTCTTTATAATATTCTGGAGTATATGCAAATTGCCATCATAAAAACTGACGTAGCAGACTTTGTGAAAATTAATATTTGTGTCATTCTCAAAACGTTTGACCACGACTGTAGATTATTATTTGATCAAAGTTGAGCCGCGGACACTGGTCGACATGTCACACGATGTAGCCTATGACAGTGCTCTGTGCTTTTATGAGGTCATATGGTCAGAGCACAGGTTTTGCTATTTTATGAGGTTATATGGTCAGAGCACAGGTTTACCTCTTTTATGAGGTCATATGGTCAGAGCACAGGTTTTCCTCTTTTATGAGGTCATATGGTCAGAGCACAGGTTTTCCTGTTTTATAAGGTCATATGGTCAGAGCACAGGTTTTCCTCTTTTATGAGGTCATATGGTCAGAGCACAAGTATTCATTTTTTATGAGATCATGGTCAGAGCACAGTTTTTCCTCTTTTATGAGGTCATATGGTCAGAGCACAGGTTTTCCTGTTTTATGATATGTTGGTCAGAGCACAGGCTTTCCTCTTTTATGAGGTCATATAGTCAGCACACAGGTTTTCCTATTTTATGAGGTCATATGGTCAGAGCACAGGTATTCCTCTTTTATGAGATCATGGTCAGAGCACAGGTTTTCCTCTTTTTTGAGGTCATATGGTTAGAGCATTGGTTTTCCAATTTTTTAGGTCATATGGTCAGAGCACAGGTTTTCCTGTTTTATGAGATCATGGTCAGAGCACAGGCTTTCCTCTTTTATGAGGTCATATGGTCAGAACACAGGTTTTCCTATTTTATGAGGTCATATAGTCAGAGCACAGGTTTTCCTGTTTTATGAGGTCATATGGTCAGAGCACAGGCTTCCTCTTTTATGAGTTAATGTGGTCAGAGCACAGGTTTTTCTCTTCTCTGCTTAGAGGCTGTATAGATCTCCAGCTTTTTAGGTTACAATGTACAGTTGTAAAATACTGACAAAACATTGTTAAGTACTCTTCGTTTAATGCCCCTTTGTGGAGATGTTAAGGTATTTAAGAGAATGCTAAACTGTGGATATATTTTCTGAAGGGGTTAGAGGCGATATGGAAACTGTCAGTTAAGCTTTTATTGCTAGTGTTTAATGAATATTTATAATAGCTCACAGCTAGAGTGTGTAGTGCAGCAAATGTACTGTACCACCACACGCTTTTGTTTTCTCAAAGGGTAGAGTGCACTTGCTCTGCATGAATTATAGCGCTTTTATTGAATTAAGTATTGTACATATATGACTGTAAGGGGCTAATACATTCAGCTCCCCTGGCATTGACTCTAGATGGATCAGCATGCTGGAGCTATGGCTTACTAAATTGCTATTATTGATTTCCATAATGAAAATTTAAAAAAGTTAGCGAGAGGTGATGATGAGGTGCAGGTGCACTGGAGGTGATTAGGGTGCGTTGGGTTTCCATTCCGGTGTTGCCGAGGTGGTGCGCTCAGACCAGTGGCTCAGTAGACCGGCGAATCAGAGCGCCAGAGGGGAACAACGGGAGGATACGTGACAGATAGCCCTGCATTTTTATTATTATCAGCTTCATGTCTATTTTAATATCGAGGAATATTTCACATTCTCTGGTCATAGGAACAACATGAATTTGTGCAAGAGGCAGGTGCGGTGCAACTCGTGTTTTGCCATCAGGTGGAAGATCTGTCCCCTCTCTCTGGTCAGTCTCACCGGAGGAAAGGAAGGAGAGAGTAGAGACCGTGAGAGACGGACCCTCTGCTGCTCTCTCTCTCCCTCCGCTGAGTATACTGCCGTGTTCAAAACTGGGAACTCGGAAATCTTCGACTTCCCCCTTCAGTGCGTTCAAGACAACTGGGAACTCGAAAAAAACTAGATCCGACTGGGAAAAAATATTTTTGAACAGTCATCAACTCGGAATTCCAAATCGGTCATCGAAGTCGGAATTCAAAATCGGAAACTCTGGCATTTTTCTAGAGCTCCGACTTTCCGACCTGAAGATCACGGACGTCATGATTTGACTTTTTTTTTTGTTCCCAGTTGTCTTCAAAGCACCATGACCATCAGATGCAGATACCTAGTAAAATAAAAAAGCAAATTATTTGCAAATCATTTCAATTTATGTTCAGCTGTGCCTTGCAAGTGCTACACCGACTGATCTATTTTGTTATCAAAGTTTTTAAATATAATATGGTCTGAGAAGTACAATATTGGCAGGCCAGGCATATAGCCATAATACTCTGATAATGTATTAGGTCTACTACACAAACCTCATTCCTACATAACTGTTTTATTACGTTAATGTTACATTTTTTGAAAGTCATGTTTAAAAAAATATCTGAGTGGTAGATCTCGGCTTGCTTTTTGAATGCGAAAGTGAACTTGACTCAGAAAAGGTTGGTAACCACTGTACTATAAAGAACCATTAAAAAAAGTTATATATAGCACCAAAAAAGCGTTCCGCTATGGTTACAACCCTTTCGGGGGTTATATAGGACCTTTATAGAGAATGGTTCTCGAAATAACCTTTCTCAATCTCAAAGGTTATTTGTAGAACCATATAGGTTTTTTTGATTCTAGTTTAATAGCGATATTATGTTGTTACATTTCCATAGGTTTTATTATTGTGTTAATTAACAAGTTGAATCAGGTGTTCTAGCTCTAGAACAACTTGGGGTTCCTGAGGAGAAAATTGAGAACCACTGCAATTACACAAGGCCACACATGAGTCTTTTATAACACACCATCACAGGCCTTTGTCATTCATTGTATCTAATAGCATAACACAACATATTAGATTAACTTGAATGACACTCTCACTCACGGTTGCACAAAAAGAGCTGTGCGTAAACCACACCCCGAAATATTCTAATGAGCCGCCGCCCCTATATTTTAATTATCACAAAAAGAGAACCATCACCCTTCCAAAAGAACCTTGAGGAACCCTAATTTTATTGTGTGTCCGAAAGCCATTTGAGCAACAATGATTTTTACCCCACCACATAGACTAATTTTCAATACCGAATATCAAGTGTGTTTGATACCCATGAAGTCCATTTAAAGTTTTCAACATCTCAATATGCTTTATATACAGTTGAAGTCGTAAGTTTACATACACCTTAGCCAAATACATTTAAACTCTGTTTTTCACAATTCCTGACATTTAATCCTAGTAAAAATTCTCTGTTTTAGATCAGTTAGGATCACCACTTTATTTTAAGAATGTGAAATGTCAGAATAATAGTAGAGAGAATGATTTCTTTCAGCTTTTATTTCTTTCATCACATTCCCAGTGGGTCAGAAGTTTACATTCACTCAATTAGTATTTGGTAGCATTGCCTTTAAATTGTTTAACTTGGGTCAAACATTTCGGGTAGCCTTCCACAAGCTTCCCACAATACGTTGGGTGAATTTTGGCCCATTCCTCCTGACAGAGCTGGTGTAAATGAGTCGGTTTGTAGGCCTCCTTGCTCGCACACGCTTTTTCAGTTCTGCCCTCACATTTTCTATAGGATTGAGGTCAGGGCTTTTTGATGGCCACTCCAATACCTTGACTTTGTTGTCCTTAAGCCATTTTGCCACAACTTTGGAAGTATGCTTGAGGTCATTGTCCATTTGGAAGACCCATTTGCGACCAAGCTTTAACTTCCGGACTAATGTCTTGAGATATTGCTTCAATATATCCACATAATTTTCCTTCCTCATGATGCCACCTATTTTGTGAAGTGCACCAGTCCCTCCTGCAGCAAAGCACCCCCATAGCATGATGCTGCCACCCCCGTGCTTCACGGTTGGGATGGTGTTCTTCGGCTTGCAAGCAACCCCCTTTTTCCTCCAAACATAACGAGGGTCATTATGGCCAAACAGTTCTATATTTTTGTTTCATCAGACAAGAGGACATTTCTCCAAAAAGTACGATCTTTGTCCCCATGTGCAGTTGCAAACCGTAGTCTGGGTTTTTTATGGCGGTTTTGGAGCAGTGGCTTCTTCCTTGCTCTGCGGCCTTTCAGGTTATGTCGATACAGGACTCGTTTTACTGTAGATACCTTTGTACCTGTTTCCTCCATCATCTTCACAAGGCCCTTTGCTATTGTTCTGGGATTGATTTGCACTTTTCGCACCAAAGTACGTTCATCTCTAGGAGACAGAAAGCATCTCCTTCCTGAGCGGTATGACGGCTGCGTGGTCCCATGGTGTTTATACTTGCATACTATTGTTTGTACAGATGAACGTGGTACCTTCAGGCGTTTGTTAATTGCTCCCAAGGATGATCCAGACTTGTGGTGGAGGTCTACAATTATTTTTTTGAGGTCTTGACTGATTTCTTTTGATTTTCCTATGATGTCAAGCAAAGAGGCACTGAGTTTGAAGATAGGCTTTGAAATACATCCACAGGTACACCTCCAATTTACTCAAATTATGTCAATTAGCCTATCAGAAGCTTCTAAAGCCATGACATAATTTTCTGGAATTTCCCAAGCTGTTTAAAGGCACAGTCAACTTAGTGTATGTAAACTTCTGACCCACTGGAATTGTGATACAGTGAATTATAAGTGAAATAATCTGTCTGTAAACAATTGTTGGAAAAATTACTTGTGTCATGCACAAAGTAAGATGTCCTAACCGGGGCAGAAAGCTTAAATTCGTGTTAATCTAACTGCACTGTCCAATTTATAGTAGCTATTACAGTGAAAAAATGCCATGCTATTGTTTGAGGAGAGTGAACAACAACAAAAAACCTATCACCACTACTGGTTTGATACATTCACCTCTGAAGGTAAATAATGTACTTACATTCAGTAATCATGCTCTGATTTGTCATCCTAAGGATCCCAGAGATAAAATGTAGCATAGTTTTGTTTGATAAAAATCAATTTTTATATTCAAATGTAGGAACTGGGTTCTACAGTTTGAACCCCTGCTGTCTCTGGCTCCACACCCACCCCGCCCAGCCATCTAGATGTGTGAAAGTTAGTGTATAAGCTAATGATCCATCATGTATGACATTCCTGGGAGTGTGTAAACTTACATTTTGTATTACCATATCATTTTTGTATGTTCTCTATAGTTATGACTTGAAAATGTATCAATTGACCAATTCGACAAGATCCTCCCGTGTAGTTCTGGGCTGATTCCTCACCGTTCTCATGATCATTGCAACTCCACGAGGTGAGATCTTGCATGGAGCCCCAGACAGAGGGAGATTGACAGTTATTTTGTGTTTCTTCCATTTGCGAATAATCGCACCAACTGTTGTCACATTCTCACCAAGCTGCTTGGCGATGGTTTTGTAGCCCATTCCAGCCTTGTGTAGGTCTACAATCTTGTCCCTGAAATCCTTGGAGAGCTCTTTGGTCTTGGCCATGGTGGAGAGTTTGTAATCTGATTGATTGATTGCTTCTGTGGACAGGTGTCTTTTATACAGGTAACAAACTGAGATTAGGAGCACTCCCTTTAAGAGTGTGCTCCTAATCTCATTTTGTTACCTGTATAAAAGACACCTGGGAGCCAGACATCTTTCTGATTGAGAGGGGGTCAAATACTTATTTCCCTCATTAAAATGCAAATCAATTCATAACATGTGTTTTTCTGGATTTTGTTGTTGTTATTCTGTCTCTCACTGTTCAAATAAACCTACCATTAAAATTATAGACCGATCATTTCTTTGTCAGTGGGCAAACGTACAAAATCAGCAGGGGATCAAATACTTTTTTCCCTCACTGTAGGCTACGTGTGCCTTTTTTAAATTGATGTAGTTCTGTTCTTGAGCTGTTCTTCTCTATTAATGTTCTGTATTATGTCATGTTTCATGTTTTGTGTGGACCCCAGGAAGAGTAGCTGCTAATGGTGATCCTAATAAAATACCACATACTGTACTAGTCAACTTACAGTCCACAGGATAATGCCTCCCTCCTTCCCTCCATCCCTCCCTACTCCGTCTGAGGGCCTCTCAGGCACCAATAACCAATTTAACTCAGTATCAGTGGATTCAGGTCCCAGTGCTATGCCAATCAATAATTCACTGTCCTGTCACACCATTTCAACCAATCTATGTGTTGCAGCCATTTGGATGTAATATTCAGCATTTTATCAACTGTTCAGTTTAGAACGCGGCATATGATGTAGCCTAATGTATAATGGCGTTACAATGTAAGAGTCTGGCGTCCTTGAGCTGGGTTGAAAGGTTATTGGATCACCTGATTGGATGATAGAGACATTTGTCTTATATCTGAAGCTCAGTCTTTAAACTTCTAAGACAAGAACATTTGGAATCTGTCAAGATTTTAATAAGTGTATGAGGTGGGTTGATTCAGAACATCAATGACCATGAATTTGCATAGGGCTGACGAAGAGCTTGATATTATAGAGGAGATTTATTTAGTGTGTGTAATGTGATGTGAGGTTGGCTGTTAGAAGCTCTGTCTGGCAAGTGGCGCCAGTGGATTCCCCCTCCGAGTGGAACTAACTGTGAAGATGGCCACCCAAACCTGCCGTCTGTGCGTTTTCCTTCCACGCCGCTTATCTCATAAAAACACTTAATGAAGCCGGAGTGAGTTTCACTAAATCAACCACCAGCGGAACCACTTCTGAGTTTGTCATTTTGACGATCACAGCAATCACTGTCTATTTTCTGCTTACCTCCGTGGATGTGTGAATTAGCTTTTTTCATCTGCCCCTCCTGAGTAAGACTAGTGCATGAATTAACATGAGGGAAAACGTATCATCCAAGGCAAGATGGGCTTTTACACTGTCTCTGTGAAGTAAGCAGCCCTGTAAGCAATTGAAAGCGGAAAAACCCTGCATTCGATTGTTTATTCGTCATTACACAGTACATACACACAAGGATGACTTAACGAACGTGCAACGTTGTGTCACAGCCTGCCTGCTAAGCAGTGGTCATGCTAAAGGCAATCGCCATGCTCTGTCCTTGACGTACAGGTTAGTGGAGCAGTGGCGGGGAAAAGGCAGGGGGTGTAACTAGCTGTGTGTTTCCCAGGCAGGGCAGGAAGGACGGGTTGTACCGGCCTAACAGCCGTGGGATTAGTCTCTCTGTGGGGAAATAATGGGCAAGGCCAAATGAAATGAGCCCACCCCTCACACATGGAACACACACACACATTGTAGAACATTTCCTATTATTTTTACAGTAAATTACTGGCAGCACAGAAGCCATTGTAATAAAATTACAGCAATTGCTAACAGTGAATAGTAATGATATATTACAGCATACCAATTAATATTTGTAATGGTATATCACTTGCACTTCTAAAGGCCTAAACAAAGGCTTCCAAACTGTCTTTGACTACAGGGCAAAACAGACCACAAGGACATGGACTACAGGGCAAAACAGACCACAAGGACATGGACTACAGGGCAAAACAGACCACAAGGACATGGCTAAACACTCAACCATTAAAGAGTTGAGACTTGCTGCCACTCTGATTTGTCCCCGATACACATAAAATTGTTATGGTACTACTGCCACATTTCAGTTAAATTGGTAGAGCACTCACTATCAGGTGCTACAAATAAAGTGTCTTAAAAGGCACGCCTCAAAAGATGTTAATGAGCCAGAGATTATTTTGCCACCCACAACATTTTGCCACAATGCACCATAATTCAATGTGTGCTGCTGTAAAAAGACAGCAAAACAGGTAATACAGTACTTTACTGTAAAAATAAAAAATAAAAAAAACATCCAATAATTTTACAGCAGTGTAGTGGAATGCCCTTAATGCATTGCTTGCTCTTTACAGTAGCTAACTGTAAATGTTTATCTGTAAATTTACAGTGGCACACCGCTTTGAAGTGACTCCTGAAGTATTTTGAGTTAGTTGATACTCTGTTTTGCATGGCTGCGTCTAACTGGATTAAAAGTGTAACACCCTTAAATAAGAGTGTTTAGAGTCGTAGAGCGGCGTGGCCTCGCAGCCACCAGACGCCAGCCTATCTTATTATAAGGAGTGTTTATGCTACAGACAGGGGTTGTGTTACACTGCTGTGTGTAGTGGTGCGGTGCCTTGTATAAATGTCATCTGCCATGGGTGTATGCGTTCCTAATGGTCAGGTCCAATTAACAACCTGGCAGAGTCCTGCTGTTTAGTCCAGCCTCTTCTCCTCCTCCTCCTGCACCCTCCCTCTCTCCACCCACCCTCCCTCTCTCCACCCACCCTCCCTCCCTCTCTCCACCCACCCTCCCTCTCTTCACCCACCCTCTCTCCCTCTCTCCACCCACCCACCCTCCCTCTCTCCACCCACCCTCCCTCCCTCTCTCCACCCACCCTCTCTCCCTCTCTCCACCCATCCACCCTCCCTCTCTCCACCCACCCACCCTCCCTCTCTCCACCCACCCACCCTCCCTCTCTCCACCCACCCACTCTCCCTCTCTCCACCCACCCTCCCTCTCTCCACCCTCTCTCTCTCTCTCCCTCTCTCCACCCACCCTCCCTCCCTCTCTTCACCCACCCTCCCTCCCTCTCTCCACACATCCATCCACCCTCCCTCTCTCCACCCATCCACCCTCCCTCTCTCCACCCACCCACCCTCCCTCTCTCCACCCACCCACTCTCCCTCTCTCCACCCACCCTCCCTCTCTCCACCCTCTCTCTCTCTCTCTCTCCACCCTCCCTCCCTACTGTATCTCTCCTCCACCCTCTGTCTGTCTCTCTCCTTCGGAGGACAGCACCTGCAGTATTAGCATGCAGCTATTGGCAGTCACCATGCAACGCTACCAGCACAGAGGTCAGGCAAACAAACACAATATTAGCACAACATTATTAATTAATTAATTATTAATTATTATTTATGTTATTAACATGTCCTAATGCTAGCAGCTCAGTTAGCCACCGTGCACTGTCAAACAGATGTGGTGTGATGGGCGACGGCCTTGTTAATGAATGTAATTAAGTGTGTTGAAAGCGAGGTGAGATGACACTTCACACAACGTATAGGTGTACTTGCCTCTTTAAAGCCACCAGTTGTTCCATATTTAATGTGACTGCCATCTGGTACATGTGCGTTGTTGACTAAATAGTCTGATGTTTTTTAGTGGATCTATTTAATAATCCTACACCCGTCTGCCCTCCATACTCAAATCACTTTTCTTTTGACTGACTGCTTTTATGACTTTTTTGAAGTTTATTACGACGTCTACTCAGCTATAAAATTGTTTGCATCTTCTAACAAACACATGACTCACAGATGCTCTAAATTACTAACAATGATATAAATGTGCAGTCGTAAAAAGTGGCAAAACTAGTGTTCTAAAAATATCACTAGCTACTAACGACCAAGGTTACCTTCGCTACTGCATCACAGAGTGCTATAGGCAAAGTTGTGTGTTGATCGCACTGAAATAAATGGTTTTATTTATAGCTAGTGTTAGTAGCCTAGTATCATAGAGGCAATGACACTGAAACAAACATGAAAACCTCACAACAACAGACATCTCGATTAACAATGTGATTCAATACACGTCATTGAGAAGTCACCTGTGTGCATTGCAAACATTGATGGCATATCAGTGAGATTATTGGATCATTACTGGGCTCATTAATATGTGTGTGTGTGAGAGAGAGTGTGAGCGCACGTGTGCAGGTGTCTGTGTGTGTGTGTGTGTGTGTGTGTGTGTGTGTGTGTGTGTGTGTGCTCGTGTGTGTGTGTGGACGTGTTTAACTATACTTGTGGGGTCCAGAAGTCCCCAGGAATAAACGAACAAACATTTGATCAACTGGGGACATTTTGTTAGTCCCCACAAGGTCAAATGCTATTTCTAGGGGGAATAGGGTTAAGGTTAGTATTAGTGTTAAGGTTAGAATTAACCTAGAATTAACCCGAGTGGCGCAGTGGTCTAAGGCACTGCATCGCAGTGCTAGCTGTGCCGCTAGAGATCCTGGTTCGAATCCAGGCTCTGTCGTAGCCAGCCGCGACCGGGAGACCCATGGGGCGGCGCACAAGTCGTCCAGGGTAGGGGAGGGAATGGCCGGCAGGGATGTAGCTCAGTTGGTAGAGCATGGCGTTTGCAACGCCAGGGTTGTGGGTTCGATTCCCACGGGGGGCCAGTATGAAAAAATAAATTTAAAAAATGTAATAATGTATGCACTCACTAACTGTAAGGGTAAGAGTACGGGTTAGGTTTAGGGTTGGGGAAAATGGGATTGAATTTTGTGTCCCTACAAGGTTAGTTGTACAAGACTGTGTGTGTGTGTTTCCTGTGTCTTTAGTTGGATAGATGGATAAACAGCTTTTCTGTATAGCCCTGAGAGAATAAGAAAATCGTTGTTGTTGATGAAACCTCTCAATGGAAACCCATTACTTTTATCCCACAATGTCTTAATTAAACAGCCCTTATCTGCTCCCTTACAACAAGGGCCCATCGTTTAAATATTTATTGTGCTTTTAAATTATTTATCACCTGTATCGGCTTATCTTATTTTAAAACTCTCCTGAGCATGGTTGGAAAATTTGAAACTGCGCTATGGGTAAATCATGCAAATGTCTTTTGGATGAAACGGCCTCAGGGTTTAATGTGCTAGCTACCAGTCTTGATATTAAGGGCTAGACAGCTAGCTAGCATCAAAGGAGGATGTTTAGAAACCATAAATGTGTTATTTTATGTTTTACGACTGAAGAGTAGATTTAAAGGCAACTTTAAAGGATACTTCAGGGTTTCCTTAATGCTCTTCTCTTTTGCTTCCCATTTTCTCATTAGCCATTTTGACCCCACATACTCATAGTATTATTGTATATCCCAAGTGTTGAACAGAAAGCTGCTCAAATAGTTAGTAACTGAAGTGATCATGCTAACTGTTATTAATGTACTACTGTATTTTCATTACGCTGTTTGTACACCGTATATTTATTTATAGACTGGATTCGTAGCTCACTCTAATATATCTACTGCTGTACATATCATTCTTAGTATATATCGTGTAAATTCTCCCTGTGTAGATATGTATAGATTGCATTTTGATACTGCTACAGTGCTATTTGGGTTGTTAGTTGGATTCGTACCGCCGTTGTGAATTTCTTCCGTTTTGTTATTATAATATTTTTTTTTACATTTTAGCTGTTTGATATTTGACTGCATTGTTAGGAGCTAGTAACCAATACACTTTGATTTGATTTGAACAGGTTTTTAATTTGCAACACACACATCCGTTATCCATTATGCATGTTTTATATTTATGTATTCTATCTGAATAGGAAGGAATGGGTTTGTTTTGAACGGCTAAAGATAAGTTCACAGGTCTGAGAGTTGACCTTTACCTCTTGTTTGCAAAAGGACAGCCACAGTATGCCAACTGGTTTCTAACTGCACCGATCCTAATCTCTTTGAAAAGGTCAGTGTCTAATACTCAACCTAGCAAAACAGTTGCTCACCAAAAAAAATCTTAAGGCTCTTTGTCGACTAGGCCCAGTCTGAAAATAGCCAAATAGCCAACATGGATGCTTTTTAGTTTCACTTGGCATTGTTGAGAGTACAAAACTTTCTGAGTTAGCTTTTCCTGTTGTGTGCAGTGAAAGATCCATAGTGTCTAGTGGTTGAGTCAGCTGTTTTCTGGGAGGGTTGATGCTGTGTATAATGCATATCAGACCGCATGCTTTCCTCAGATCTTACATGGTCTGCTAGAGGGCCCAGCATGGCTAACGTGCATTTGTCTCTCACACCAACACAGAACAGAAACAGGTTCCATGATTTTACACAAACACATAACTCGGATCGAAGTCAATTTGTTTTCCTGCCACTTATAGTAAGTACAACGCTGTATAGTGTTGATTTAAAACAGGATCTCAGCACATTGTTGGCATTGGCTTTGCGATTATTACAGACTGCCCAATTAATTTGTATTCAAGTGGATTAATATGGTTATCCTGAATAACAAGTGACATGCTTTATTCAAGACCTGGATTAAATGTGGCTCTATTCATTCATTGAATATTTTCTGTGGGTTTTGACAATTTTTCAGTGTTGCAGACGTGATTCCATCCCTCGCATTATCTTCCCAGTACACTTCAGAAGATCAAATGATGTGATATAATACGAAGATCAAATTAAGATATGTGAATTGGTTTTCATCATGAAGTTAAGTTGTCATCTTAAAAAAAATATATATATATTTGCCTCAGTTTGTTGCATTTTTATAACAGTCAGTCCCTGTGACATCATGTAAGAACCAAAGGTAGCCACTCATCCACATGCATTTTGAATTGATACTGTACATGTGATGCAGATTTTTTTATTCACTATTGCACATTCCCTAGACTGACTACCAACACTCTGAGGAAAAAAAAACTGAAAACACAAACATTCCATTACAATTCCTCAAGAAATATATATACTGTAAATTGAGGCTTAGCTACATTTCCTACACTTATTACGAAGTGCCACAGCCTGCACTCCATGCTCCAGATTCTAGGTACACCACGGCGATACAGAGAGCGTACAGGGGAACGGGGTTAGCTGTGATACAGGCATTGCTCTGTGGACCTCATTAATCTCTCACACTTAACCGTCTGCTGTCTGCTTATGTGGAGCGGCCATTACAGCCGTGTCAGAGCCAGGGGAATGGATGAGCATCCTCTGTGTTATCCGTGCAAACAGCAGCGCTCGCCACTCACTTGGCAGCTAGGAGGGGCTGATTGGGAAATGTCAGGGGGGATTACAGGGGTAAAATGAGCTACTGAGAGCCCGCTTGGGGTTTGTGTTATGCATGGTGTGTGTCGTTTAAATGTGACTCGTCTCGCACACTGCCACCCTAGGAATCCAATTGCCTCATAACGGGAGGAGAAAAGGCATTACAGCTCAACTCTCTGTAATATCCTCCTTCCTTCAGAGAGAGGCTGGTGCTGTGGGGATGATATCCTCCCTTCAGACAGAGGCTGGTGCTGTGGGGATGATACCCTTCCTTCAGAGAGAGGCTGGTGCTGTGGGGATGATATCCTTCCTTCAGAGAGAGGCTGGTGCTGTGGGGATGATATCCTCCCTTCAGACAGAGGCTGGTGCTGTGGGGATGATATCCTCCCTTCAGAGAGAGGCTGGTACTGTGGGGATGATACCCTTCCTTCAGAGAGAGGCTGGTGCTGTGGGGATGATATCCTTCCTTCAGAGAGAGGCTGGTGCTGTGGGGATGATATCCTCCCTTCAGACAGAGGCTGGTGCTGTGGGGATGATATCCTCCCTTCAGAGAGAGGCTGGTGCTGTGGGGATGATACCCTTCCTTCAGAGAGAGGCTGGTGCTGTGGGGATGATATCCTTCCTTCAGACAGAGGCTGGTGATGTGGGGATGATACCCTTCCTTCAGAGAGAGGCTGGTGCTGTGGGGATGATATCCTCCCTTCAGACAGAGGATGGTGCTGTGGGGATGATACCCTTCCTTCAGAGAGAGGCTGGTGCTGTGGGGATGATATCCTTCCTTCAGAGAGAGGCTGGTGCTGTGGGATGATACCCTCCCGTTAGAGAGAGGCTGGTGCTGTGGGGATGATATCCTTCCTTCAGAGAGAGGCTGGTGCTGTGGGGATGATATCCTCCCTTCAGAGAGAGGCTGGTGCTGTGGGATGATATCCTCCATTCAGAGAGAGGCTGGTGCTGTGGGGATGATATCCTCCCTTCAGAGAGAGGATGGTGCTGTGGGGATGATATCCTTCCTTCAGAGAGACGCTGGTGCTGTGGGGATGATATCCTTCCTTCAGAGAGAGGCTGGTGCTGTGGGGATGATACCCTTCCTTCAGAGAGAGGCTGGTGCTGTGGGGATGATATCCTCCCTTCAGAGAGAGGCTGGTGCTGTGGGGATGATACCCTCCCTTCAGAGAGAGGCTGGTGCTGTGGGGATGATACCCTTCCTTCAGAGAGAGGCTGGTGCTGTGGGGATGATATCCTTCTTCCTTCAGAGAGAGGCTGGTGCTGTGGGATGATATCCTTCTTTCAGAGAGAGGCTGGTGCTGTGGGATGATATCCTCCCTTCAGAGAGAGGCTGGTGCTGTGGGGATGATATCCTCCTTCCTTCAGAGAGAGGCTGGTGCTGTGTGGATGATATCCTCCTTCCTTCAGAAAGAAGCTGGTGCTGTGGGATGATATCCTCCATTCAGAGAGAGGCTGGTGCTGTGGGGATGATATCCTTCCTTCAGAAAGAAGCTGGTGCTGTGGGGATGATATCCTTCCTTCAGAAAGAAGCTGGTGCTGTGGGGATGATATCCTTCCTTCAGAAAGAAGCTGGTGCTGTGGGGATGATATCCTTCCTTCAGAAAGAAGCTGGTGCTGTGGGGATGATATCCTCCCGTCAGAGAGAGGCTGGTACAGTTGGGATGATATCCTTCCTTCAGAGAGAGGCTGTGGGCAATGTTCCCTAAAATGTTTTGGGGCACTGAGCAAATGCATGGTGTTGTGAGCGGAAACTTGAACGTTGTGAGAATTTTGTGCAACTTCCGGCGCGTTTACAGTTAACACTGAGGCTGTACCCTTACAGTTTTAGACAGTAGCCAATAGGTTATTGTGGCTATTTGAGCATAATGTAGGCCTACCAACAAAACCAATGGAGTGAATCCCATAACATTTTCACAATGAAATAACTTTTGATTTCTATGATATAGCCTACAGTAGCCTATATGTGGTGTTCAATGCAGGCCTAAATTGAATGAGACTTTTAAAAAAGTTTTTACATTTTGAAGGGCTTGATATTAATTAATTATTGTTTACTTATGGTCTGTAACACCATGGGCCAAATAGGTGACTGTGAATTGCATTGTATTGTGTTCTATGATGCAAGAAACCACTTTACAAAATAAAATGAATTATTATTACAATACAGAGAATTAAACAATATAGGCTACCCATCTGCTTATTAGCTTATTTGCATATTCAAGACTGTCTCAAAATACAACACTGGCTTTTGAAAGACAGCTTGAAATGTAGCCTACACGTTTTGTTCTCTTGTAGGAATCAGCAACTCCCCATTGCTGACCTATACTCTTCTATGGCTGGGCTAATAACTCGCTAACTAGCAAAGAATATCAACAAATGTGCACATGCGCGGCTCTGATCTAAACTGATCTGAAAAGCGCATTCACTCGAGGGTGACCGCTCGTGGGCTACACCCGCCAATAGAATTCTACTCTATTGCGCTCTGGCTCTGCCTACATCAAAATCACAGACTCAATCTTGCAAAGTTAGATTTGTTTTGGGTTGTTGCATTGAAAGGGGCTGATATAATGTTGATTCGATCACAGAGAAAACGTTGATCTCTATAGTGCAAACTAATGTCGCGAACTCAGTGAAATTCAATCTCTTGCGTCTCTGCATGGCATGGCACTTCTTCTGCACGGCAGTCCTGGAGGGGACATTGGGATGATATCCTCCCTTCAGAGAGAGGCTGGTGCTGTGGGGATGATACCCTTCCTTCAGAGAGAGGCTGGTGCTGTGGGGATGATATCCTCCCTTCAGAGAGAGGCTGGTGCTGTGGGGATGATATCCTTCCTTCAGAGAGAGGCTGGTGCTGTGGGGATGATACCCTTCCTTCAGAGAGAGGCTGGTGCTGTGGGGATGATACCCTCCCTTCAGAGAGAGGCTGGTGCTGTGGGGATGATACCCTTCCTTCAGAGAGAGGCTTGGGAATCTGGGGATGTGGGAGGTGGAACACTCTCCCTCCATGCATGCTGCAGGAGGATGTGTGTGTGTGTGTGTGTGTGTGTGTGTGTATGTGTGGAGGATAGAGGTTTGTGTGTGTGTGTCAGTGTGTATGTCTCAGCGTGTCGTTGTGTGTGTCATAGGTGTGTGTGTAGGGGAGGGTTAGTGTTTGTGACATGCACACCGTGTCATGAAATATGTGGCAGGCAGCTCACGTGTTGTCGTGGTGACCTTGTGGGAGGGAGGCAGACACAGGAAGGTGTGAGAATGGGGACAGGTGGGGACTAGAGATGAGGCAGTATAACTGTGAACCAACCGTCAGCCCAGCTACCAAAGTTAAGAACAACAACCCATCCTCCTCAGAATTACAATCTCAGCTCCTGACTATAGAACGGTATTGGGTAGCATGCAGGTCAAAGCAATATTCTTCAGCCCAGCCGTATTACCATACCAGATGTGTATGTATTCCTCTGGCACATTGGTACTGTTGGCATGCAGCTCATGGCTAGCAAACAGACCACAGAAACAGAACATACTTGTTTATGAAGTACTGGATGGCCTAATTGTCACTCTGTCATTGACGACATTCGCAGCCTTGACGACAGTATTCAGATTTACAGAAGAGTAATCTCATTTACCAATAAAGAACAAAATAAGTATAATGAATTAACTGTCCTTGGGGGATGTGGTATACCACTATGTATTAACAAAGCCATATGTTGTTGGGGTCACCAAGGGCTAGGAATGCATCGCGTTTTTTCATTTCCATATTCTATTGCCATTTATGATTTAGCTTGTGAAAAGATTACACATTGATGCAAATCATACCAAATTATGTAGGTGTCCTTAGTTCACACCAGTCACCCTGTAAGACTCTCTATGCCCCATTTTACTAAATCTCCCAACCGTTTCATACCTAACACACTGTAGGCTCATAGACAACATTATTTCTCATTCTCTGACCGTCTAACCAACCCTCAGTGGAGTGCTTCCCTCCCTCCCAGCTGTTTCATATTTTACTGATCACCTTATGACTGTGTAATCTGCCACACAGTTGCTTTCAAATAAAATCAAATAAAATCACATTTTATTGGTCACATACACATATTTAGCAGATGTTATTGCGGGTGTAGTGAAATGCTTGTGTTCCTAGCTCCACCAGTGCAGTAATATAACAACAATACACAAAATCTAAAGTAAAAGAATGGAATTAAGAAATATATAAATATTAGGACGAGTCCGGCGTATAAAAATATATACACTGTAAATATACATATGTATATGTGATGGGATGTATAGACATTATGGACAGTATGTGGATAGAATATTTAGTATATCTGTAGAATACGTAGGATAGAATAGTATATATACACTACCGTTCAAAGGTTTGGGGTCACTTAGAAATGTCCTTGTTTTCGAAAGAAAAGCTATTTGTTTGTCCATTAAAATAACATCAAATTGATCAGAAATACAGTGCAGACATTGTTAATGTTGTAAATGGCTATTGTAGCTGGAAACGGCTGATTTTTAATGGAATATCTACATAGGCGTACAGAGGCCCATTATCAGCAACCATCAGCCCTGTGTTCCAATGGCACGTTGTGTTTACTAATCCAAGTTTATCATTTTAAAAGGCTAATTGATCATTAGAAAACCCTTTTGCAATTATGTTAGCAGAGCTGAAAACTGTTGTGCTGATTAAAGAAGCAATAAAACTGGCCTTCTTGAGACTAGTTGAGTATCTGGAGCATCATCAATTGTGGGTTCGATTACAGGCTCAAAATGGCCAGAAACAAAGAGCTTTGTTCTGAAACTCGTCAGTCTATTGTTGTTCTGAGAAATGAAGGCTATTCTAGTCTCAACACCAGTCTCAATGTCAACAGTGAAGAGGCGACTCCGGGATGCTGACCTTCTAGGCAGAGTTGCAAAGAAAAAGCAATTTCTCAGACTGCCCATTTTAATCTTTTCTTTTTATTGGCCAGTCTGGGATATGGCTTTTTCTTTGCAACTCTGCCTAGAAGGTCAGCATCCCGGAATCGCCTCTTCACTGTTGACGTTGAGAATGATGTTTTGCGGTTACTATTTAATGAAGCTGCCAGTTGAGGCGTCTGTTTCTCAAACTAGACACTCTAATGTATTTGTCGTCTTGCTCAGTTGTGCATCGGGGCCTCCCACTCCTCTTTCTATTCTGGTTAGAGCCAGTTTGCGCTGTTCTGTGAAGGGAGTAGTACACAGCGTTGTACGAGATCTTCAGTTTCTTGGCAATTTCTCACATGAAATAAACATTATTACATTGACCAGTATTCCATTATTAAAGTGACCTGTGATTCCATGTCTATGTACATAGGGCAGCAGCCTCTAAGGTGCAGGGTTGAGGAACCGGCTGGTAGCCGGCTAGTGAGTGTGACTAAGTTCAGGGCAGGGTACTGGGTGGAGGCTGGCTAGTGGTGACTATTTAACAGTCTGATGGCCTGGAGATAGAAGATAGATAGAAGCTGTTTTTCAGTATCTCGGTCCCAGCTTTGATGCACCTGTACTGACCTCGCCTTCTGGATGATAGCAGGGTGAACAGGCCGTGGTTCGGGTGGTTGATGTCCTTTATGATCTTCTTGGCCTTCCTGTGAGATCGGGTGCTGTAGGTGTCCTGGAGGGCAGGCAGTGTGCCCCCGGTGATGCGTTGGGCAGACCACACCACCCTCTGGGGAGCCCTGCGGTTGCGGGCGGTGCAGTTGCCCTACCAGGCGGTGATACAGCCCAGCAGGATGCTCTCAATGGTGCATCTGTAAAAGTTTCTCAGGGGACAAGCCAAATTTCGTCAGCCTCCTGATGTTGAAGAGGCACTGTTGCGCCTTCTTCACCACACTGTCTGTGTGGGTGAACCATTTCAGATTGTCAGTGATGTGTACACCTTCGCCACTGCGGCCCCGTCGATGTGGATGGGGGCGTGCTCCCTCTGCTGTCTCCTGAAGTCCACGATCAGCTCCTTCATTTTGTTGACATTTGGTTGACGTGGAGGGAGAGGTTATTTTCCTGGCACCACTCCGCCAGGGCCCTCACCTCCTCCCTGTAGGCTGTGTCACCATTGTTGGTAATCAGGCCTACTAATGTTGTGTCATCTGCAAACTTGATGATTGAGTTCATGGGTGAACAGGGAGTACAGGAGGGGGCTGAGCACGCACCCTGGTGGGACATCCACATACTGTTTGTGATGTGATTCACATCAACTATTCTGTCTATTCTAACTCCTCTGTCTATAAGTGGGTGTTTTTGCTGCTTTTCTCTTCCAACTACAGTACTTAAAATCAAATCAAACCAAATTGAATTGGTCACATACACATATTTCAGATAAAGCTTTAAGTCTGAGAACGGGTAGTAAAACACAAGGGTGGCCAACTCCATTCCTCAAGGACCACAGTCCTGCTGTTGATTATTCCTCCCTGGCACTCTATTGGTTCTAATGGTTCTTAATTAGCCAGAAATTTCACACATCTGTTTTCCCAAGATTAAGCGAGTTGCTGATTTAAATGGCAAAATATGAAAACACCGCGTTTCTGGCCCTCAAGGACCTCAAGAGGTTGTGCACCCTTTCCCTCTATGGTATTAGTATGAACAGCAGTGTGATATTGGAATGTGGATTATACTGCAGTCTACATAGAGCTGGGAGAGATCATTAGCTAGCATGTGGCTTGGCAGAATGGGGTAATGTTTGTATTATATTGTAGCACTATTCAGTATGTCTCCATTAGTGTTCCCACTGGTGTGTCATTGATAGTGTGTGTTTGTGTGTGTGATGAGGTGATGTTGAAGGAGTCAGGTGCAGGAGGGTAAATCACAGAATAACAGGCTTTATTCCGCAACCACAGAGTTACGCAGTAACGCGTCAAAACACTCCAGTGCGCAGAACAGGCACACTGGAAAATACAAGGCACACGGGGAAATATCCCGGCGATACAAAATACAAGGAGCTCCACCGAGCTTCACTACAAAGACAAGGGGGCAGAGGGAACACTTATACAGGTACTGATGAGGGGATATGAACCAGGTGTGTGAAATAAACAAGACAAAACCAATGGAATGATGAGATGAGGAGTGGCAGTGGCTAGAAGGCCGGTGACGATGAACGCCAAAGCCTGCCCGAACAAGGAGAGGAGGCAGCTTCGGAGGAAGTCGTCTCCTCCGCATGCTGAAACCAGTCATCCACCACAGGAGCTTCGGTCTGGCTCTGATGCCACGGTGCCAGAACCAGCTGATAACCTAAAACACATTGAAATGGCGATAGCTTAGTGGAGGAGTGGCAGAGAGAATTCTGGGCATATTCGGCACATGGCAAGAACACTGACCACTCCCCCAGCAGGAACCTACCCACATCTTGATTCACCCGTTCCACCTACCCATTAGACTCGGGGTGAAACCCAGAGGTCAGGCTGACCGAGACCCCCAGACGTTCCATGAACGCCTTCCAGACCCTGGATGTGAACTGGGGACTCTGGTCAGACACTATGTCCTCTGGCACCCCGTAGTGCCAGAAGACATGAGTAAACAGGGCCTCCACAGTCAGCAGGGCCGTCGGGAGACCGGGCAGAGGAAGGAGGCGGCAGGCTTTTGAAAAGCGGTCCACAACGACCAGGATGGTGGTGTTATCCTGAGAGAGGGGAAGATCATTGAGAAAGTCAATACACAGGTGGGACCATGGCCGTTGTGGAACTGGTAAGGGCTGTAACTTACCCACTGGGAGGTGCCTAGGTGCACCGAGCAGGAGGAGACACCCTCACGTCCTTAGCCAAGGTAGGCCACCAGTACTTTCCAGTCAGGCAGCGCACTCTACGGCCGATACCTGGGTGACCAGAGGGGAGGGACGTGTGTGCCCAATAGATTAGATGGTCACGGACAAGGGACGGCACGGACTGCAGCCCAGCTGGACACTGATGTGGAGATGGCTCTGCGCGTAACGCCCACTCTATGTCCGCGTCCATCGCCCATACTACCGGCGCCTCAATGCAGGAAGCCGGGAGTATGGGGGTGTTGTCTCTGGGTCTCTCCTCTGTGTCGTACAGCCGTGACAGTGCGTCTGCCTTCACGTTCTTCATACCCGGGATGTAGGACAGTGTAAAATCAAACCGGGTGAAGAATAGGGCCCATTTTGCCTGGCCTGCCTCGATGCCCGGATACACTTCAGGTTACGGTGGTCCGTCCAGACGAGGAAAGGGTGTTTCGCCCCCTCGAGCCAGTGCCTCCACACGGTTAGGTCTCTGACAACAGCCAACAGCTCCCGAAGAAGGCACATGGGTGGAGCAAGGGTAGCGCGCCCGAGCGTTAAGATAGGCCAGCGCCTATCCCTACCTCGGACGCATCCACCTCCACTACAAACGGTAGTGATGGATCGGGGTGAGCCAGTACCGGGGCTGAGTTGAACAGAACCCTCAGGTTACTGAAGGCCCTCTCAGCCTCAGCAGACCAGCGGAGCTGGGACAGCCCACCCTTCAACAGAGATGTGATGGGAGCTGCGACCTTGCCAAAGCCCCGGATGAACCTCCGATAGTAGTTGGCAAAGCCAATAAAGCACTGCACCTCCTTTACCGTGGTTGGAGTCGGCCAATTACGCACGGCTGTAATGCGATCTCCCTCCATTTCCACACCTGAGGTGGTAATGCGGTATCCGAGGAAGGAGACGGACTGTTGGAAAAACAGACCCTTTTCTGCCTTGTCATAAAGGTCATGTTCCAATAGTCGGCCCAGCACTTTGCGAACCAGCGACACATGCTCGGCACGCATAGCGGAATACACCAGAATGTCATTGATGTAGACCACTACACTGCGACCAAGCATGTCCCGAAACACCTCGTTCACAAAGGACTGGAAGAAGGATGGAGCATTCATCAAACCATACGCCATCACCAGGTATTCGTAATGCCCCGTGGTTGTGCTGAATGCTGTCTTCCACTCGTCTACTCGGACACGCACCACGTTGTACACACTCCGGAGATCTAATTTTGTGAAGAAGCATGCCTCATGCATTGACTCGATAACCGATGGAATGAGGGGTAGAGGATAACTATAACATATTGTCCCCTTGTTCAGTGCTCGGTAATCAATGGATAGGGGAACCAATGTAATGCCTAGACTATGTGCAAATGACCTGTCCATAAAGTTCCCAGCTGCGCCTGAATCGACCAGCGCCTTACAATGGAGAACTACTGTGTAATCAGGAAAGTGGATGTGTAGGGTGCAGTGCGCAGCAGAGGGCTCTGAACGAGTGTGGGTGTTCGATACCTGGGTTGACGCGAGAGTACCCTGCCTGCCGCCTCCAGACCCAAAAGAACGCAGACGACAGTGTGCATCAGAATGTCCTCTCGTGCCACAAGAGTGACACTGGCGCTGTCGTTTTCCACTCTCCCGGATTGCCGCTCCACCCAGCTCCATCATCTCGGAACAACGTGGTGTCCCGGCAGGCTAGCTACCTTCAGACGTCCTCTCGTAGATGGCACCGGAAGTGGTCGATGAGGGCCCGCTCGTTCCACCCGGACCCAGCCGCTACAGTACGAAACTTCATGGCGAGTCCTGCACAGTCCTCATCCCCTGCCTCAGGTGGACCAGCCGCTACCTTCGGGCGGGTGACCGAAGATGGCCCAAAAGAGGCAAGCGAACTCCCTGTAGTTGCCCAACGCGGCTCCTCCTTCACTCCAGACCGCGTTGGCCCACTCCAGGCAGGAGACAAGGGCGGACACCTTCTCCCGTTCCGATGGAGCCGGGCTGATGTTCGAGAGGTGTAACTCCAGTTGTAGGAGGAATCCCTGGCAGAGGGCAGCTGTCCCGTCGAAATCCCGTGGTCGGATATATGAATCCCTCTGGGTGCTGGGGTGTGGGTGGCTCGATCCGGTCACTCAGCTGGTCCCGAAAGATCGGGTCCTCTCCTCTCCAGGCGTTGGACGATTTGGAGAACCAGATCCATCGCTTCTCCCAAGCTGGCCAGCATCGAATGCTCCTGGACCCGTGCCACGACTCCGGGCATGTGCTCCTCTCCTGCTGACTCCATGTCTTGGGTGTGTGATTCTGTGATGAGGTGATGTTGAAGGAGTCAGGCTGTCACACCCTGGCTCTGGGACTCTATTTGTTGAGCCAGGGTGTGTTTATTCTATGTGTTCTGTTTCTATGTTGGGTGTTCTAGGTTGTGTTTTTCTATGTTGGCCTGAGTGACTCCCAATCAGAGGCAACGAGTGTCAGCTGTTTGCTGGTTGTCTCTGATTGGGAGCCATATTTAAACTGTCGGTTTTCCTTTGTGTTTTGTGGGTTCTTGTTTCAAGTTGGTTGTGTTTTACCGTGTACTGTCACGTTACCATCTTTTGTTGTTTTCATCACGTTTCGCTAATAAACGAGTATGTTTGCCTGCAACGCTGCGCCTTGGTCTACTCCTTACCCTGACGTCCGTGACAGAAGAACCCACCATACCAGGACCAAGCAGCGTGTCCAGGAACAGGCAGCCTGGACGTGGGAGCAGCGTCGGAGGGTCGAGAGGCAACCCCAAAAAATTTTTTAGGGGGGGACACACGGCAGGGGCGACTGGGCAGCAGGAGGCTGCCACAGGGCGATTAGGTGAGGAGGCCACCAGGTTAAGGGGGCTACTGGCGAAGAGGGAGCAAGAGTTAGTGTTCCAGAGGATGGAGCTATTAGAGGCGATTAGGGAAAGGGTGAGAAGGGAGGAACGGCGAGAGGAACTCGGTAGGCAGCTGAGGGAGCGGAGGGTTATGATGAAACCCAGTCCCGCTCCTCACACCAAGCAAGTGGTGTGCGTCACCAGTCCGGTCTGGCCCGTTCCTGCTTCCCGCACTAAGTGTACGGTGCACGTCGCCAGCCCGGCCCGGCTCGTTCCTGCTTCCCGCACTAAGGGTACGGTGCGCGTCGCCAGCCCAGCCCGGCCTGTTCCTGCCTCTCGCACCAAGCCTACGATGTGCGTCGCCAGCCCGGCCCGGCCTGTTCCTGCCCCTCGCACTAAGCCTACGGTGTGCGTCGCCAGCCCAGCCCGGCCTGTCCCTGCTCCACGCACCAAGCCTACGGGGTGCGTCGCCAGCCCAGCCCGTCCTGTTCCTGCTCCACGCACCAAGCCTACGGTGTGCGTCGCCAGTCCAGCCCGGCCTGTTCCTGCTCCACGCACCAAGCCTACGGGGTGCGTCGCCAGCCCAGTCCGGCCTGTCCCTGCTCCACGCACCAAGCCTACGGTGTGCATCGCCAGCCCAGCCGGCCTGTCCCTGCTCCACGCACCAAGCCTACGGGGTGCGTTGCCAGCCCAGCCCGGCCTGTCCCTGCTCCACGCACCAAGCCTACGGGGTGCGTCGCCAGCCCAGCCCGGCCTGTCCCTGCTCCACGCACCAAGCCTACGGGGTGCGTCGCCAGCCCAGCCCGGCCTGTCCCTGCTCCACGCACCAAACCTACGGTGTGCGTCGCCAGCCCGGCCCGGCCTGTTCCTGCCACTCGCACCAAGCCAGGGGTGCGAGTCGCCAGCCCGGCCCGGCCTGTTCCTGCCACTCGCACCAAGCCAGGGGTGCGAGTTGTCAGCCTGGTCCAGAACGTTCCTGCTACTCGCACCAAGCCAGGGGTGCGAGTCGTCAGCCTGGTCCAGCCCGTTCCTGCTACTCGCACCAAGCCAGGGGAGCGAGTCGTCAGTCCGGTGAGGCCCGTTCCGGTTCCACGCACCAAGCCAGGGGTGCGAGTCGTCAGTCCGGTGAGGCCCGTTCCGGCTCCACGCACCAAGCCAGGGGTGCGAGTCGTCAGTCCGGTGAGGCCCGTTCCGGCTCCACGCACCAAGCCAGGGGTGCGAGTCGTCAGTCCGGTGAGGCCCGTTCCGGCTCCACGCACAAAGCCAGGGGTGCGAGTCGTCAGCCCGGTCCGGCCAGTTGCTACTCCACGCACCAAGCCAGGGGTGCGCATTGTCAGGCCGGTCCGGTCCATTCCTGCTCCACGCACCAAGCCAGGGGCGCGTGTCGTCAGTCCGGCTCCGGCCAGCGGGGCTAGACCGGACCAGGGGCGCTATGGGGGGTTGATTGGAGGGTGGTGGGCAAGGCCGGAGCCAGAACCGCCGCCGAGGAGGTATGCCCACCCAGTCCGCGCCTTTAGGGGGGGGTACTGTCACACCCTGGCTCTGGGACTCTATTTGTTGAGCCAGGGTGTGTTTATTCTATGTGTTCTGTATCTATGTTGGGTGTTCTAGGTTGTGTTTTTCTATGTTGGCCTGAGTGACTCCCAATCAGAGGCAACGAGTGTCAGCTGTTTGCTGGTTGTCTCTGATTGGGAGCCATATTTAAACTGTCGGTTTTCCTTTGTGTTTTGTGGGTTCTTGTTTCAAGTTGGTTGTGTTTTACCGTGTACTGTCACGTTAACGTCTTTTGTTGTTTTCATCACGTTTCGCTAATAAACGAGTATGTTTGCCTGCAACGCTGCGCCTTGGTCTACTCCTTACCCTGACGTTCGTGACACAGGCGCAGGAAGGAAAATCACAGAATAACAGGCTTTATTCCTCAACCACAGAGTTACGCAGTAAAGAGTAAAAAAAATCCAGTGCGCAAAACAGGCGCACTGGAAAATACAAGGCACACAGGGAAATATCCCAGTGATACAAAATACAAGGAGCTCCACCGAGCTTCACTACTCTCCACAATAAACAATCACACACAAAGACAAGGGGGCAGAGGGAACACTTATACAGGTACTGATGAGGTGTGTGTAATAAACAGGTGTGAACCAGGTGTGTGTAATAAACAAGACAAAACCAATGGAATGATGAGATGAGGAGAGGCAGTGGCTAGAAGGCCGGTGACGACGAACAAGGAGAGGAGGCAGCTTCGGAGGAAGTCGTGACAGTGTGTGTGTGTGTGTGTGTGTCGTGTATGTCTAATCTGTGTGTCTCATCTACTGTGTGTGCGTGTGTGTGTGTGTGTTTTATTCCAGGTTTCCCCCTGTGAGTGAGAAGTCTAAGGTGGGGAAGGTGGTCGGGGTCATACTGGCTGCAGCTGTCAATCAAACTATCATCTACTCCATAGTGGAGGGCAACGAGGGAGGTGAGTAGTAATAGACTATAACCTACACTGTACCTTTGACCTAGTTCCAGAGGTCATGTTGTCATTTTCTATACAGCAGTGATAGTCCCACTCGTTTATTCTGACACACTATAAACAACATGAAGTAGTAAGGACCCTCAGAGGTCACTCACAGAGCCATACATACAGCAATATTGTCACGGTTCAGACAGACGACCAGAGGACCACAATTGCGTCACACCAGAAAGTTTATTAAAACTTAAGGGAAAAGGGAAGTGGGGAGTAAATGAAGGCTCCAGGGGTAACAGGGATCCCGTCCAATGTGCTGGGTCTGTGCCCCCCCCAGTGGCAGCGATGCGTCCTATGAAGCCGGTGGTGGGTGGTCCAGAAGTCCTGGGGGGGGGGAGACACAGACACAACAGGGCGGAATGAAACAAGGCAGCAGTACAGTTCAAGGGAAATCCAAAATACGTAGTAGCAAGGCAGAAGGCTGGTCAGAGTTACCGGGATTGAAGAGTAGTCAGGAGTCGTTATGGCAGAAGCAGGTCTGGATCTCCTGGGGCAGAAGAGTATCCAAAAATCAGGCAGGTCCGGGGTCACAAAACCAGGGTGAGCCAGAAGCGCGAGCAAACAGGTTCCGGGTGTGAGCTTTGCAGACGATCTGACACCGGAGAGCTGAAAGACAGGGCCTTAAATACTGGGAGAGGTAGTGGGTAATGCAGCGCAGCTGGCAGAGTAATTAGAGCAGAGCAGAGCAGGGACAGGTGGAGCTAGTTAGGCTGAGTAGAGAGAGTGGTGAGCAGAGTGGAAGAAAATTAAGGTGGTAACCCGGTGGAGTGAGAGGCTCATGACAGAACCCCCCCCCCAAGGGACGGCCCCAGAAGTCCCAAGAGCAACACCACGCCGGGCGGGAGGAGGGGAGCCGGAGGAGGGCTAGAACTCCTCAAACGGTCCGAGTGAACGTCCTCATCCTCGGAGGAAGCCGGAGGGCCGTGGTCGGGAGATGGGACAGGTCCCGAGACAGGATCAGGCACAGGACAGGAAGCCGAGCGGGCCGGACGGTTAGGGACCCCTCTGGGGCGGCCCCTACGGATTGCAGGTTGATCAGGATGCCGTTGGTGGAAAGCGGTGATGAGAGTCCTATCCACAATCCGACTAGCTGGCACCCAGGTCCTTTCCTCAGGTCCATAGCCCTCCCAGTCAATGAGGTACTGGAGACCCCTACCCCTCCGTCTGGACCGAAGCAGGCGGCGGACGGTGTAAACCAGACCACCATCGACGAGCCGTGGAGGAGGAGGACAAGGCGCAGCAGGGACCAGCGGACTCTCATGGATGGGCTTAATCTTAGACACATGGAAAGTGGGGTGCACCCTCAGGGAATTAGGCAGTTGGAGCCGGACAGCAGTTGGGCTAATCACTCTTATGATAGGGAATGGGCCAATGAACCGAGGTGCCAGCTTCTGCGACTCCACCCTGAGTGGCAGGTTCTTCGATGACAACCACACCCTTTGACCAACATGGTAGGTGGGAGCAGGAATTCTCCGACGGTTGGCCCCGGTAGTGTAGCTGGCAACGGATCTGAGGAGTGTGGCTCGGGCTTGTGACCAGGTGCGGCGACATCGACGGGCAAAAGCAAGTGCAGATGGGCAAGTAACCTCCTCTTCCTGGCTGGCAAATAGAGGAGGCTGGTATCCATAAACACATTGGAAAGGGGACATACCGATGGCAGAGCAGGTCAGAGAATTGTGTGCGTACTCCACCCATGTCAATTGCTGCGACCAGGAGTGGGGGTTGCGTGAAGTCATGCATCGCAGTGCCTTCTCGAGCTCCTGATTAGCCCACTCTGACTGCCCATTGGATTGGGGATGGAATCCGGAAGTCAGACTGACTGTGGCTCCCAGCAGGTGACAGAACTCCTTCCAAAAAGCGGAGGAGAATTGTGGACCACGGTCAGAAACTACATCCTTTGGCAGTCCGTGGATCCGAAAGACGTGTTCCAGGACCACCTGGGCGGTCTCCTTGGCGGTTGGGAGCTTGGGGAGGGGAATGAAGTGTGCCATCTTGCTGAAACGGTCAACTATGGTGAGAATGACGGTCATGCCACTTGAAGGGGGCAGCCCCGTGACAAAGTCAAGGGCGATGTGAGACCAGGGACGTCTGGGCACAGGCAGGGGCTGCAGCAATCCGGCTGGGGGCTGGCAGGACGACTTGTGTTGGTTGCAGATGGGGCAGGCTTGGACGAATTCCCGTACATCCTTTCTCAGAGAGGGCCACCAGAACCTCTGGGCGAGCAGGTTGTAAGTGCGGGTGGAGCCAGGGTGACAAGCTAGGCGGGAGTCATGTCCCCACTGAACGACCTGGGACCTCAGGTCTTCGGGGACAAAAAGGCGGTCAGCTGGGCAAGTGCTGGGACCTGGCTGGTTACGGAGAGCCTCCAGCACCTGTTCCTCAACAGCCCAGGTCAGAGCTGCAACGATGCAGGGACTTGGCAGAATCGACACAGGGTCCTTGGAGGGGGTGTCATCCTTCTGGAATTGACGGGAGAGGGCGTCTGGCTTGGTGTTGCGTGATCCAGGCCGGTATGACAGAGTGAAATTAAACCTGGTGAAGAACAGGGCCCAGCGGGACTGCCTGGAGTTCAACCGTTTGGCCGTGCGGATGTACTCCAAGTTCTTATGATCGGTCCAAACGAGAAATGGAATGGTGGACCCCTCCAGCCAGTGACGCCACTCCTCCAAGGCAAGCTTCACAGCCAGCAGCTCACGGTTCCCTATGTCGTAATTGCACTCAGAGGGGGACAACCGACGTGAGAAAAAGGCACAGGGCAGGAGCTTCCTATCCTCCGCAGCCCACTGAGAAATCACAGCACCAACTCCCACATCCGAGGCGTCCACCTCCACAATGAATTGCCGGTCCACATCAGGCATCTGGAGGATGGGAGCGGAGGTGAACCTCACCTTGAGGGTACTGAAGGCTTTGTCGGCTGCTGGGGTCCAGGTGAAGGGTTGCTTGGTGCTGGTTAGAGCAGTGAGAGGGGCAGCAACGGTACTGTAGTTCCGGATAAACTTTCTGTAGAAGTTAGCAAACCCCAGAAACTGTTGCAGCTTCTTTCTGTTCTCCGGAACTGGCCATGAAGTGACTGCTGATACTTTGGCAGGATCCATTTGGATACTTCCCTCTGCCACTATGTACCCCAGGAAGGCCACTGTCTTGACGTGAAACTCACATTTCTCTGCCTTGGCGTAGAGGGAATTCTCCAGAAGACGATGAAGGACTTGCTGGACATGGCGGGTGTGTTCAGACAGGTTTCTGGAGTAGATTAAGATGTCATCCAGGTAAACGAAGACAAACTTGTTTAACATGTCCCGCAGTACATCATTCACTAGAGCCTGGAACACAGCAGGAGCATTGGTGAGGCCAAAAGGCATAACCAGATACTCGTAGTGGCCTGTTGGTGTATTGAATGCGGTTTTCCATTCATCTCCCTCCCGGATCCGCACTAGGTGGTAAGCGTTTCTGAGATCCAACTTGGTAAAAACAGTGGCTCCCTGGAGCAACTCAAAAGCAGAGGTGAGCAGAGGCAGAGGGTAACGGTTTTTCACTGTGATGTCGTTGAGTCCCCTGTAGTCGATGCAGGGGCGAAGAGATCCGTCCTTCTTCCCCACAAAGAAGAAGCCAGCACCAGCAGGAGATGAAGATGAACGGATTAATCCTGCGGACAGAGAGCCATTGATGTAGTCCTCCATGGACTTTCTTTCAGGAGCAGACAACGAATAAAGACGACCCTTTGGAGGGGCTGTTCCAGGGAGGAGGTCGATGGCACAGTCGTACGGTCGGTGAGGGGGCAGAGATGTGGCTCTTGCTTTGTTAAACACCTCTCTGAGACCATGGTAGCATTCTGGGACATTGGAGAGGTCAGGAGCGGAGTTAGTAGGTACTGGCCGAGGGGGTAGTGCGGCAGCAAGCAGGCAGGTTCGGTGGCAGTCCTCTCCCCACTCCCTGATCACCCCGGTCACCCAGTCGAGCTGAGGGTTGTGCCGGCGGAGCCATGGGTAACCCAGGATGAGGGGTTGGCCTGGAGAGGGGAGCAGGTGAAACTGGATAGTTTCTTGATGGTTTCCGGACAGACCCATCGAGACCGGGGCCGTGACATGAGTGACCGATCCGAGTAAGTGTCCGTCCAGTGCCCGGGCAGGAATAGGAGGTGTCAAACGGAGGTTCTCCAGTCCCAGTTGGCGTGCCAGCTTGATGTCCATTATGTTGGCTTCGGCGCCAGAATCCACCAGAGCAGCCAGGGTGTGAGTTGAGTCAGAGAGGCGGAGGTGAACTTGCAGCAGGGGTTTGCGGTCGGAGGACTGGATGGTCATTGAACTCAACCGGACTCCCCCTATGCCCGGTGAGCTTCGGCCCTTTAAAGGGCAGGTTACCACACGATGTCCATCACCTCCACAATAGAGGCAGAGGTTTGAGGTGAAGCGGCGCTGGCGCTCTGCAGGAGTGAGAGAGGCTCGCCCAATCTCCATAGGCTCAGACTGATCAAGCTGACCTGGGTGAGTGGCAGTAGATGACAGGAGCCCAGTCGGATCTCTCCGAATGCCGGTAGTAGGTGGACCTTGGCGCCCCCTCTCACGACGACGGGTCTGTATCCTTCTGTCGATCCTGACAGTCAGTGCGATGGCTTCATCAAGAGTGGAAGGCAGTTCATGGGAGACCAACTCGTCCTTGATATAGTCAGCCAAACTATGGAAGAACGCGTCCACCAACGATGGTGTGTTCCAAGAACTTCGTCTAGCCAGGGTTCGGAAGTCGATGGAATGGTCTGCGACTGTACGTCTGCCTTGTCGAATACTGAACAGTTCACGAGACGCCTCTGCGGTTGGTGAATCCAGGTCAAACACCTTCAGCATCTCCTCAGCAAACAGGTCGAAGGTTGCACATGCGGGGGTTTGACGTTCGAACTCTGCTGTTCCCCAGAGTCGAGCTCGGCCCGTCAGGTGAGTGATGGCATACCCAACTTTAGCCCCCTCCGTGGCGAAGGTCCTTGGCTGCAAGGAGAACTGAAGTCGGCAGCTAGTCAGGAATGGCCGGACCTGGGTTGAGTCGCCGTTGAACCGCTCGGGGTTTCCAATCTTGGGTTCCGGAGCAGCGGCTGCAATGACCGGGGCAGATAACTCGGGGGCAGGGCTGGTGGGCAGACTGGCTGGGGTAAGGTTGGTGAGGAGTTGAATGATCATGGCGAGTTGTTGTTGCTGCTGCTGGAACTGCTGCTCATGCTCATCGGTTTCCATGTCGGGGAAAGTGTGCGCTGAGTCCATAATGGTCAGATCGTACTGTCACGGTTCAGACAGACGACCAGAGGACCACAATTGCGTCACACCAGAAAGTTTATTAAAACTTAAGGGAAAAGGGAAGTGGGGAGTAAATGAAGGCTCCAGGGGTAACAGGGATCCCGTCCAATGTGCTGGGTCTGTGCCCCCCCCAGTGGCAGCGATGCGTCCTATGAAGCCGGTGGTGGGTGGTCCAGAAGTCCTGGGGGGGGGGAGACACAGACACAACAGGGCGGAATGAAACAAGGCAGCAGTACAGTTCAAGGGAAATCCAAAATACGTAGTAGCAAGGCAGAAGGCTGGTCAGAGTTACCGGGATTGAAGAGTAGTCAGGAGTCGTTATGGCAGAAGCAGGTCTGGATCTCCTGGGGCAGAAGAGTATCCAAAAATCAGGCAGGTCCGGGGTCACAAAACCAGGGTGAGCCAGAAGCGCGAGCAAACAGGTTCCGGGTGTGAGCTTTGCAGACGATCTGACACCGGAGAGCTGAAAGACAGGGCCTTAAATACTGGGAGAGGTAGTGGGTAATGCAGCGCAGCTGGCAGAGTAATTAGAGCAGAGCAGAGCAGGGACAGGTGGAGCTAGTTAGGCTGAGTAGAGAGAGTGGTGAGCAGAGTGGAAGAAAATTAAGGTGGTAACCCGGTGGAGTGAGAGGCTCATGACAAATATACACCTCAATACGGCTCTATATGGCTCTATACACCTCTATACGGCTCTATATGGCTCTATACACCTCAATACGGCTCTATACACCTCTATACGGCTCTATACACCTCAAAACAGCTATATACACCTCTATATGGCTCTATACACCTCAAAACAGCTATATACACCTCTATATGGCTCTATACACCTCTATACGGCTCTATATGGCTCTATACACCTCAATACGGCTCTATACACCTCTATACGGCTCTATGCAGCTTTATACACCTCTATACGGCTCAATACGCCTCTATACGCCTCTATACACCTCTATACGGCTCTATACACCTCTATACGGACCTATACGCCTGTATACGGTGCTATACACCTCTATGCGGCTCTATACACCTCTATACATCTCTATACAGCTCTATACACCTCTATATGGCTCTATACAGCTCTATAAACCTCTATACAGCTCTATATGGCTCTATACAGCTCTATACGGCTCTATACACCTCTATGCAGCTCTATACACCTCTATACAGCTCTAAACACCTCTATACACCTCTATACGCCTCTATACACCTATATAAACCTCTATACAGCTCTATATGGCTCTACACAGCTCTATACAGCTCTATAAACCTCTATGCGGATCTATACACCTCTATACAGCTCTATACACCTCTACAAACCTCTATACACCTCTATATGGCTCTATACAGCTCTATAAACCTATATGCGGCTCTATACACCTCTATATGGCTCTATACACCTCTATAAACCTCTATGCGGCTCTATACACCTCTATACAGCTCTAAACACCTCTATACACCTCTATACACCTCTATACGGCTCTGTACACATCTATACGCCTCTATACACCTCTATATGGCTCTATACTGCTCTATAAACATCTATACACCTCTATATGGCTCTATACAAATCTATAAACCTCTATACGGCTCTATAAACCTCTATACAGCTCTAAACACCTCTATACATCTCTATACGCCTCTATACACCCCTATATGGCTCTATACAGCTCTATAAACATCTATACACCTCTATATAGCTCTATACAGCTCTATAAACCTATATACACCTCTATATGGCTCTATACAGCTCTATAAACCTCTATACACCTCTATATGGCTCTATGCAGCTCTATACGGATCTATACGGCTCTATACACCTCAATACGGCTCTATACACCTCTATATGGCTCTATACACCTCTATACACCTCTATATGGCTCTATACAGCTCTATAAACCTATATGCGGCTCTATACACCTCTATATGGCTCTATACACCTCTATAAACCTCTATGCGGCTCTGTACACCTCTATACAGCTCTAAACACCTCTATACACCTATATACACCTCTATATGGCTCTATACACCTCTATACGGCTCTATACTGCTCAATACGCCTCTATACGGCTCTATGCAGCTCTATACGGCTCTATACGGCTCTATACACCTCAATACGGTTCTATACACCTCTATATGGCTCTATACACCTCTATACACCTCTATATGGCTCTATACGGCTCTATACACCTCTATACACCTATATACGGCGCTATACACCTCAATACGGCTCTATACACCTCTATACACCTCTATACGGCGCTATACACCTCAATACGGCTCTATACACCTCTATACGGCTCTATACGGCTCTATGCAGCTTTATACACCTCTATACGGCTCAATACGCATCTATACACCTCTATACACCTCTATACGGCTCTATACACCTTTATACGGCTCTGTACACCTCTATACGCTTCTATACACCTCTATATACATCTATACAGCTCTATGCGGCTCTATACGGCTCTATACACCTCTATGCGGCTCTATACACCTCTATATGGCTCTATACGCCTCTATACATCTCTATACAGCTCTATAAACATATATACACCTCTATATGGCTCTATACAGCTATATAAACCTATTTACAGCTCTATATGGCTCTATACAGCTCTATACAACTCTATAAACCTCTATGCGGCTCTATACACCTCTATACAGCTCTATACACCTCTATAAACCTCTATACACCTCTATACGCCTCTATACACCTCTATATGGTTCTATACACTTCTATACGCCTCTATACACCTCTATATGGCTCTATACAGCTCTATAAACATCTATACACCTCTATATGGCTCTATACAGCTCTATAAACCTCTATACGGCTCTATACATCTCTATACAGCTCTAAACTATAAAAAATCAAAATGTATGCACTCACTAACTGTAAGTCGCTCTGGATAAGAGCGTCTGCTAAATGACTAAAATGTAAATGTAAATACCTCTATACACCTCTATACACCCCTATATGGCTCTATACAGCTCTATAAACCTCTATACACCTCTATACACCTCTATACGGCGCTATACACCTCTATATGGCTCTATACACCTCTATACACCTCTATACGGCTCTATACACCTCTATACGGCTCTATACACCTCTATACGGCTCTATACGCCTCTATACACCTCTATACAGCTCTATGCGGCTCTATATACCTCTATACAGCTCTATACACCTCTATATGGCTCTATACAGCTCTATAACACTCTATACACCTCTATATGGCTCTATACAGCTCTATACTGCTCTATACACCTCTATATGACTCTATACAGCTCTATAAACATCTATACACCTCTATATGGCTCTATACAGCTCTATAACCCTCTATAAACCTCTATATGGCTCTATACACCTCTATACACCTCTATATACCTCTATAAACCTCTATACACCTCTATATGGCTATATACAGCTCTATACGGCTCTATACGGCTCTATGAACCTCTATAAACCTCTATACACCTCTATATGGCTCTATACAGCTCTATACTGCTCTATACACCTCTATATGACTCTATATAGCTCTATAAACATATATACACCTCTATATGGCTCTATACAGCTCTATAACCCTCTATACACCTCTATATGGCTCTATACAGCTCTATAAACCTCTATATGGCTCTATACACCTCTATACAGCTCTATACACCTCTATACACCTATATACAGCTCTATAAACCTCTATACACCTCTATATGGCTCTATACACCTCTATACAGCTCTATATACCTCTATAAACCTCTATAAACCTATATACACCTCTATAAACCTCTATACAGCTCTATAAACCTCTATACACCTCTATATGGCTCTAGTCAGTCATCTGCCCTGAGAAAGCATCCTTTTTTTGGCCCTAAGTCTACCAAAGTGTGTGTGTATATGTGTGTGCCCCAGTCATGACAGAGTTACTGTCATGAAAAAGCGCCCTGAGGGAT
This sequence comes from Coregonus lavaretus, assembly GCF_964263955.1. Lineage (NCBI taxonomy): Eukaryota > Metazoa > Chordata > Actinopteri > Salmoniformes > Salmonidae > Coregonus > Coregonus lavaretus. The sequence continues at coordinate 84,729,261 of NC_139988.1, read as the reverse complement.
GATTAGACCTGTACATCCTCCCATCGTTCCTCACTGTGATTAAAACCTGGGCTCCTGCCTCTCAGAGTGTGAAAAGATTCAATTGCATCCCCATACTGAGCCTCGCATTCAACTACATCTGGAGCGTTTAGTCATCTGAAGACAAAGGGAGTTGGCTTCGCTTTTAACTCTCATTAGATTCAATGAAGAAGCACCAGGAAGATTCACTGTTGTTGAATTCAAGGTTTATGGCATACTGGGAGGACATAATTGTAGGTCTGAAAATAAGGGGGAGTGAGATGAGTGCTAGCTATGCTCTTCGGTGCATTCCTGCTGTGCATGTGCATCAATTATGCCTTACACAAAATCAATCAGTGACTAAGTGATTTTCCAGTCTAGTGTCATTTCTTTCTGGTGTCGTGCCTCAACACGTGACACCACACACAGTGGGATTTGGGGAGGTGAACGGCCTTGTCATTCTACCCAAGGATTGATACAGTATGAAATGATATGGAGCTGACTCTTAACTGTATTCTGTTGATCGGTATGTTTTTGACTATGTTTTCGTCCTCTCGCAGGTGTGTTCAGGCTCAACAACAACACCGGGGTGATCTCTACAGTCAAGCTGCTGGACCATGAGACCAACGCCAGCTACAGCCTCAGAGTAGAGGCTGACTCCATGGGGGTGGTCGAGTCCAATCTCCGAGCGCCCTCCAAGAGTAAGCCTGCCTGCCATTCAAACTGTCACTTAGAAAATGGCAACCTGTTTTCTTATATAGTGCATTACTTTTGACCAGGGCTAAAAGCCTTCTGTAGCTTCTGAGATAATGGCCTCAGAGAGACTTAAAAACGGAAGGCAATGGTTGGCCCAAAAGCCTTTTACAACCTTATTTTAGACGGAGTAATTGAAATTCACATTCTTATTTCTGCCGTCTCTCTGTTTGTCTCTCTTGTAACAGAAATGTGGCATTTGCCTGTAAATTATTTCCCATCTTTGCTTTTTCCAAAATACTTAAAAGCACGCCTCATCCTTTCACGATATTTTGCTTTCTGAGTAGTCAAATTCATGCTGAGTTGCGGAGGAGGAGGAGGAGTAGGAGGAGGAGACATTTTGATTTAGCAGTTACTGGTAAATGTGGCAGATAAAAAATAAAAAAATGTATCCTTTCTTGACAATCTCATCATGTCTCCTCAATATGCAGAAACAATCACTCAAATCAATTTGATTACAATAACACTGTCATCCTCTTATGTCTAAATGCCAACTTAGTCGATTCTAGAATAAAAGAGGCTTGTAGAGATTTGATTAGGCCAGTGATCACTGTTGTATGTTATGCCCAGATTACAATTAGAATTACATTCAGCATTTCTTTCTCTACTCAAACTCAATTGACTACTATACCCAGGCCACTCACTGTGTGTTATTCAAGCTGGGGGGGGGGCCGGGGGGGGGGGGGGGGGGGAGCAGGCCTGGTAGCTATATTTGAGATGTGGTGGAAGTTTCATCATGGGGGGGGCTATTGATGTTGTTTGATTCATTCCGCTGGAGGGAGGTAGCGTGTTAAATGGCTGCTCTCGAGCAGAGAGTGGATGGGTACTCCCCACTGCGTTTGGCTATGTAGGTGACCATCATCACTGTATTATGAAGACACTTGGTTGAATTGATTCGAGCCACATCACTGATTATGCAGGGGTGTGTGTGTGTGTGTGTGTGTGTGTGTGCACAGTGATGTGGCTCGAATCAATTCAACCAAGTGTCTTCATAATACAGTGATGAGCATGTGTGTGTGTGTGAGAGCGTGCAAGCATGCAAAAAGTGTAAAAAAAAAGTAGGCCATTACCACTTTAAGAATAATACAATATTTAGACTCTGCCATTGCATTGATAATCAAATTATTATTACATTCTAAAATATGTGATTTTTGTGTCCATGAAAACTGTTTCACCCCATAACATAAGGATGCACGAAATGTTAAGTAGTTACACTGCATTTCTGAGATCTCTACACAAAAAACTGTCCGACAGCTAGATTCAGGATTCTTACAGGGTTCAAATTCAATGTCTAATTTAACTGATTAATGCTTAATATATGACATAACAACAACTTACACTGCCATAAATGCAAGGAGAAAAAGGAAATGTTTTATTTCACACTATTTTGGACAAATCCATCAACACTCCAACCATGAGAACATTGGATGCTGCTGAGGGGAGGACAGCTCATAATAATGGCTGGAACGGAGCTATTGGGATGGCATCTAACACCTGGAAACCATGTGTTTGAGGTATTTGACACCATTCCACTGATTCTGGTCCAGTCATTACCACAAGCCCGTCCTCCCCAATTAAGGTGCCACCAGCCTCCTGTGCATGAGAAAGGGTTAAACAAAGGGTTTTAAATCAAGTCGTGAATTGTATTGAATATAGCTATGTTCCCCTGGTAGTCTGTCCTCCTGGTTTGTCCCCCTGGTCTATCTTCCTGGTCTTTCCCCCTGGTCTGTCCTCCTAGTCTGTCCCCTTGGTCTGTCCTCCTAGTCTGTCCCCTTGGTCTGTCCTCCTAGTCTGTCCCCCTGGTCTGTCCTCCTAGTCTGTCCTCTTGGTCTGTCCTCCTAGTCTGTCCCCCTGGTCTGTCCCCCTGGTCTGTCCTCCTGGTCTGTCCCCCTGGTCTGTCCCCCTAGTCTGTCCTCTTGGTCTGTCCTCCTAGTCTGTCCCCCTGGTCTGTCCCCCTGGTCTGTCCTCCTGGTCTGTCCCTCTGGTCTGTCCCCCTGGTCTGTCCTCCTAGTCTGTCCTCCTGGTCTGTCCCCCTGGTCTATCTTCCTGGTCTTTCCCCCTGATCTGTCCCCCTGTTCTGTCCTCCTGGTCTGTCCTCCTGGTCTGTCCCCCTGGTCTGTCCCCCTAGTCTGTCCTCCTAGTCTGTCCTCCTGGTCTGTCCCCCTGGTCTGTCTTCCTAGTCTGTCCTCCTGGTCTGTCCCCCTGGTCTATCTTCCTGGTCTTTCCCCCTGATCTGTCCCCCTGTTCTGTCCTCCTGGTCTGTCCTCCTGGTCTGTCCCCCTAGTCTGTCCCCCTAGTCTGTCCTCCTAGTCTGTCCTCCTGGTCTGTCCCCCTGGTCTGTCTTCCTGGTCTTTCCCCCTGGTCTGTCCCCCTGTTCTGTCCCCCTGGTCTGTCTGTCCTGGTCTGTCTATCCTGGTCTGTCCCCCTGGTCTGTCCCCCTGGTCTGTCCCCTTGGTCTGTCTTCCTGGTCTGTCCCCTTGGTCTGTCTTCCTGGTCTGTCCCCTTGGTCTGTCTTCTTGGTCTGTCCCCAGGTCTGTCCCCCTGGTCAGCCCCAGAGCATTTTGTCAGATGATGTATGGCATTTTATTTGGCGGGTCCCTCTGCGTATTTGTAGCCCTTCAGGATGTGGCCTGGCATTTTACTATGATCAATGACAAACCGCAATGCAGTGTTGTACTATTTTAGTCAAACGTCTAAATCAGTGTATTGGCAGTGTATTGTAGACTTTGTATTTTGTATATGATGCACATTTGGCTATTTAGAGCTCTAGTTTTCTATTTAATCCAAATGAGATTCAAATTTGTCTTTGGGGTCATCTTTACATATTTTGTTCTTGCTCCTCTGTTTGCAGCCAACACAGCGAGGGTGTTCATTGATGTTCTGGATGAGAATGATCACCCTCCTGTCTTTACCAAACCCTTGTACCTGGGAGGAGTGGCCGAGGACGCCAAGACATTCACTTCTGTACTACAAGTCCAGGTACACCCAGCTCCTTTCAAACACAAAGTGGACCACTTCTAGATAGTGCAATTGGTGTCTAAAGAGGACAACTAATTCGTTTCTAAAAATTGAACTTTTCTAAAATGGAACGATCAAACTACGATCACTCCTCCTTACGATGCAACCAGCCAAAGGTACAAAAAGGTTTAACGCCCACAAATGTGTCTGGTTGAACTATTATCTGTGTTTGCATTTGAAATGCAGTGTTTTGTAGTTGTAATCTTTGACACGTGTGCTGATAATGCCTGACTAGCTGGAGGATCTTTGACCTGTGTTGATAATGCCTGACTAGCTGGAGGATCTTTGACCTGTGTTGATAATGCATGACTAGCTGGAGGATCAACCATCTCAGACTTTCAGACACCTCTGACAATACTTAGAATGCTAAGGCCGTAGAGGCTCGCAGATAACATCTCCACACATCTGTCAATAGCATGCTGCAAAGTCCTGTGTGAAAGGGAATTATCCCCTGTGTGCACCGGGGTGTGTAGTTGTCAGTTTTTCACACCATTGTAGCTAAAGCCTGTTGGGAGTGTGCTCAGACTGAGACTGTGGGTGTGTGTGTGGGTGGGTGTGGGTGTGTGTGTGGGTATCTGTGGGTGGGGGTGGGTGTGGGTGTGTGTGGTTGGGTGGGTGGGTGTGGGAGTGTGGGTCATTTGCATTTATTTTTAATTTTTTTGGGGGGGGGTCGAAGTGAGGAGGGGGGTTATTGCTCCATTCGACTGTTGTTGCTCCAGTCAGGCTAGGGTAGAACACACAGTCACAAACAGGTTTGCCAGGAGCCTCTAAAAAGAGCTAATCCTTTAGACCAGGAGGTAATGGAATTACTGGGTCAAAGATTTACTGAACTGACATCAAATCAAATCAAATGTTATTTGCCACATACGCCAAATACAACAGGTGTAGAAATTACAGTGAAATGCTTACTTACAAGCCCTTAACCAACAATGCATTTTTTTAAGAAAAAAAAAGGGGAAAAAATGGTTAAGTAACAAAATTAAAGCAAATAACTAAAGAGCAGCAGTAAAATAATATAACAGTAGGGAGGCTATATACAGGGGGGTACCGGTGCAGAGTCAATGTGCGGGGGCACCGGCTAGTCGAGGTAATTTAGGTAATATGTACATGTGGGTAGAGTTAAAGTGACTATGCATAAATAATAAACAGAGTAGCAGCAGCGTAAAAGAGGGGGTGGGGGTGGGGGGTCAGTGCAAATAGTCTGGGTAGCCATGATTAGCTTTTCATGAGTCTAATGGCTTGGGGGTAAAAGCAGTTGAGAAGCCTTTTGGACCTAGACTTGGCGCTCCAGTACCGCTTTCCGTATGGTAGCAGAGAGAAAAGTCTATGACTAGGGTGGCTGGAGTCTTTGACAATTTTGAGGGCCTTCCTCTGAGTGGTATAGAGGTCCTGGATGGCAGGAAGCTTGGCCCCAGTGATGTACTGGGCCGTACGCACTACCCTCTGTAGTGCCTTGCGGTCGGAGGCCGAGTAGTTGCCATACCAGGCGGTGATGCAACTAGTCACAATGCTCTCGATGGTGCAGCCGTATAACTTTTTGAGGATCTGAGGACCCATGCCAAATCTTTTCAGTCTCCTGAGGGGGAATAGGCTTTGTCGTGCCCTCTTAACGACTGTCTTGGTGTGTTTGGACTATGATAGTTCGTTGGTGATGTGGACACCAAGGAACTTGAAGCTCTCAACCTGTTCCACTACAGCCCCAACGATGAGAATGGGGGCGTGCTCAGTCCTCTTTTTTTTCCTGTAGTCCACAATCATCTCCAATCATCTCCTTTGTCCAATCACATCTCGTAACGGTAACATTCAACTTCTCAGGTGTTTCACTCACAGTCAGGTTCAAAATCTTCATCTATAGTATTCATGCCTATTCCCTGTTTCTTTACTAATAGGAAATTCATTGCAGATCTGAATATGATCTCTGTAAAAGCCGCGCAGCATCCCCAAGATTAGGCTAATCTACTTTTAAATCCTTCTTTAAACAGGAGCGTCGGCACTGTAGAAATAAATAATAATTTGTCTTCTGAGTGACACACATTGTCTGTGATTGATCTCATAATCAGTACATTTGAACACAAAACAAGTCGCACTTGATGGAATGTGTTTGTGTCCCTGTTACAGAGAGGAAAGCGGAATATCTGCAAATAACACATCCAATTTCACAGCAAATCAGCCTCAAATCAGAACCACAGCTTCAAACAAGTTGGGGTGGCTTTCATAACACAGTCAACAGCCTTCTTCTCGCTCTAATGCTTGGTGCAGTCTTTGTGTCACATGTTCACACTGCATTCATACACTGGTGTCTTCATTCCTGGTCTGGTCTGGTCTCATCAATAACTAACCCAGGGGGTGAATTCTGTTACCAGAGAACCTTTACATATACAGTATATAGTGTGAGATGCAAATGGGTTGCAGAATATTGAAAATATCTCATTAGTGTGAATGACTTCGGCGGGGCAGGGCACATTGCTGTCTCTGCTCCTTAACACTCAGTCTCAGTCGTAAAAAAAATAGGTCTAATAAATCAATGTCACTGCAAAGCAACAAGGCAACCTGTGAAATCAGCTGCGTCCCTGTTAAAGAGAGAGTGGCTCGCAGCTCGAAGACTCCACCTACAGCAAGAATTGAGAACTACAACCTCTCCAAACAAATCTGTGCCCTTTGAATTTTCAATGGATGAGCTGGTTGGTATCTTGATGTTATGTTGTTGTTCTTGTTGTTGACGCTGCTGTGTTTGAACCTCTTGAATGCTTTGACTCTCTGTGTGTGTGTGTGTGTGTGTGTGTGTGTGTGTGTGTGTGTGTGTGTGTGTGTGTGTGTGTGTGCGTGTGCGTGTGGCGTGCGTGCGTGTCTCTGTCTCAGGCCCTGGACAAGGACACAGGGAATTACAGCTCCATGCAGTACAGGCTCGTTATCCCCCCCACCACCAATGGCAAGGACGGCTTTGTCATCGAGCCCTACACCGGTGTCATCAAGACTGCCATTATGTACAGGAACATGCGCCGGTCTTACTTCAAGTTCGAAGTGGTCGCCACTGACAATTACGGCGAGGGGGGACTGAGTAGCAAGGCAGAGGTGGTGGTGAGTGTTTTTCCTGTTCCCATAGAATTGAATGGAGATGCCCATTTTAGTAACTATAGTTCTATGGCTGTGCACTTTCCTCCGTGAAAAGCCATTGGTCTGGTCTCTGAGTCTTTGTTCATTGCTCAGTTCAAGTTCCATCAGTCCCGCCTAGTTTTTCATACTCCATGCCAGCTATGAACAATTCTAGCTTGTGGACCTTTAAGTGTGTGTCAATACCTTCACCACCCATGTTTACACTGGCACTACATACCTCTCCTCTCCTCCCAAAATACACATTCAAAGCTTCACATAGGAATTGCATTTGTAGAAAGACACAGTAGCGATACTCCAGCTAATCAGCGATCTGTGTCCGGTGCCAGCCTTGTGGTAGGTAGGCTAGCTATCCCTGAGAGAGTAGATGAATGTGTGTTCCTTCCGTGCTGGCCGCTTCCCAGCTTGTTGCAAATTGAACTGTCCCAGGGCATATGGGGATCATTGATTATACATTACAGCCCTGTCCTGCCCATTCTTCTCTTGGCCAATGAAACAAGGGGCTGGCTGGGCCAGAGCCCTGCCTGAACGAGAGGAGCCACACTGTGGCTAAATTAATCGAATTCCAACGGGAAGCTTCGTTTCATGGGGACTGCATAAAGGAACCTTCCCGCCAAACTACAGGGAGAGGTCCTGTCTGGTTTAGCCTGCTGTCCAAAATTAAAGTTAGGGAGGGGATGGAAAAGTAGATGCTGGTTTTGTGTCTGTCACGTTGATGATTTGATTGAATTCTGTTTCCCAGGTATCCGTGGTGAATCTGTTGGATATGCAGGTGGTGGTCTCCAATGTTGCTCCTACAGTGGTGGAACAGAACAAGGATAAGCTCCTCGGGTAATGTAGAAGATATCTAATCTATTATAATTCAATTAAGAAGGATATCGCATCCGTCTTTTAACATTCAAGTCGTGACTGAACTTGATATGCAAGTGACTCACTTTAGCAACATTTACAATTGGCCCTTTCCCAGGCGTGCAGGTGTTTGAGGGGGCTGCATGATTCAGAGTTGATTTGATCGTCGCCTTCTACCGAGATGAAAATGGGTCCCGCTGTTTGATGGCTGCTCAAATTAAAGTGTCAGGCGACGCGAGCCTTCCTTCAGTCTTCATTCGAGCCTCTCCCCACCTGCCTCTTCAGTTCTATCGGAGCTCTGTCATACACTTCACACAGCCACTTCCCAATGGTTCCCTCCTTGTCTTGAGCTTACTGCTTAGCTATTGGCATTGTGAACATCAGTAGAAGTCTAACTTCTCTCTGAAGCTAAATTGCAAAAGAGGAAATGTGCCAGTGGCTCCTTAGCTGTCTCCTGTTCCTCTGGGGGTGGGGTGTTAGTCTGCACGTGTGAATTCCAGCATATCTGTGTGAGCTCGCGTGTATTGGCTGTACTGCTACTGTACACCTGTCCATCACCCAACGTATCCTCCTACTGACACAGTCAACCAGTATCAGTCCTCCTGATGGACTTTCTCTGACTGGGCCTCCACTTTCGCTCCCAGAGCTACGGCCCCAGCTGTGGAGCCACCTAGTTTATCAGTGTTGTCCCCCTACCAAGGGGAGACACATCCACCTGGTCTCAGTTCTGTCATCCTCTTTGGCATTTCCCAGGGGAGAGGGAACATCCAGGGCTCAGCAGGTAATTGGCTCAACACCTACCTTGCTTTCCCTCTGAGCTCAGAGGGATAAATATTTTGTCTTGCCCATTCACCCTCTGAATGGCACACACTCAATCCATGTCTCAATTGTCTCGAGGATTAAAAATCCTTCTTTAACCTGTCTCATCCCCTTCATCTACACTGATTTGAAGTGGATTTACTAAGTGACATCAATAAGGGATCATAGCTTTCACCTGGATTCACCTGGTCAGTCTATCTCATGGAAAGAGCATGATGTTTTGTACACTCAGTGTAAATCACCATTGAAAATTTTCCCAAAGATCCTGCTGTCACCTTGTTCTTATACAAAGCACCTGATGATTGCTTCCTCTCCCTCTGCAGGGTCCTGGAGCGCTATGTGCAGGACCAGATTCCAGGGGCCAAAGTGGTGGTGGAGTCCATCGGACCGCGGCGGTTCGGTGACGGCTTCGAGCAAGAGGACTACTCCAAGTCGGACCTGATGGTGTACGCTATCGACCCTCTGACCAACAGGGCCATTTCACGCCAAGAGCTGTTCAAGTGAGTAGCCTGTCACTACGGTGGCCCTGAGTTTATAACTAAAGTGATTGCCCCCCTTAGGGCCACCCTCTGCAGTATCCAGATACGCCATCCCTGTGGAGCAGGTGTTTACCCAGTGACAGACAGAGGGGGGAAGTCACTACTCACCAGAGTTGTTTTGTTCCCTGTCACCCTGCAGTCAGGCCCTCATTAGAGAGCCAACCACATGCCCTAGTACGACAGCAGCCCCGGTTCTGCCATTCAACTGGCTGACAACCGGCTAACCCACCACTCTGTACTGCTCCCTACCCACTCTCCACATCTAACCGCCCTCTGCCTCTTTCAGCTCCACAGCGTGACAAATGGACCTAGTGAACAATGGCAACATAATTGTGTAGCAGTGTGTCCCCACACCTATCATTTATGCCTCCGGCCATTACAGGGAGTAGAGTGTTGCTCTCTGTGTTCCATTGTTCGTACTTAGATTTAACTGATAGATATCATACTGATTTTCTCATGCACATAATTGGTATATGACTGGATACATTCGTTTTTTCCTGACCACTTAACTATAACTAAGTCCTGGTCAGGTCAGGTGAGGTGATCAGGAAAAACTCCAGGCCCTCTGACTGATGGGGATGCTGATGATGATGATTGTAATGATGTGATAGTGATGATGATGACTATGTGTGGGTGTGTGGGTGTGTAACTATACTACATGTAATCTGTGTGTTTCCATCCGAGGTTTCTGGATGGGAAGCTGCTGGACATCAACAAGGAGTTTCAGCCGTACCTGGGCCGAGGCGGGAGGATCCTGGAGATACGCTCCCCGGACGTGGTGACCAGCGTGAAGAAGGCCGTGCAGACCGTGGGCTACACCGAGGGGGCGCTGCTCGCCCTAGCCGTCATCATCATCCTCTGCTGCATCCCCGCCATCCTCATCGTCATCATCACCTACAGGCAGTGAGTAGAAAGAACAGTTAGTTCAAAGTTCAAATGCTTTATTGGAAGTACATTATGTGTCAAATGGGAATGTGAGGATGAATAGCCCACAAGGCACAAGTACTGGTGCAGACAGACACAGTGGTGCAGACAGACACAGTGGTGCAGACAGACACGGTTGTGCAGACAGACACGGTGGTGCAGACAGACACGATGGTGCAGACAGACACGGTGGTGCAGACAGACACAGTTGTTTAGACAGCACTTTACCTGCTTTCCAGCCCTCAGAGGCTGTCCCTAATGCCCATCATTTTAGAAGGAAGCAAGCTTTCTCTCCGCAATTCACCATGGAAACTCCTTTGAGCGCCGGCATAATCGTCTATTTATACAGCGTGAAAGCACATTAATTAATGTCAGAGCAGATAAACACTGCAGACTGATTGTTGTGGTTTGGGGTAGATTTTCTCCCTCTGCTCTGAGCCTGCGAACCAAACCGAGCAGCATATGGCTAGACTGAGAGCCGTCACGATTTCAAGACTGACAGCCATCACGATTTCAGGGCTAGACTGACAGCCATCACGATTTCAGGGCTTGACTGACAGCCGTCACGACTTCAGGGCTTGACTGACAGCCGTCACGACTTCAGGGCTAGATATTAAACAGATGAGAAAAGAATCCTCTGTGTCATCTTCATCAGTGTCTCAGCTTCAGGAAAGTGGCTTAGCCTACAGATAATTATTTCACTCTCTTTCTTTTTGTATTAAGACAATGATTATAAGAAGCATTGTGTCTGTAATTTGCCCTCGCTAATACTGACACCCTTCTTTCTTCTTTTTCTTTCTTTCTTCTTTTTCTTTCTTTCTTCTTTTTCTTTCTTTCTTTCTTTCTTTCTTTCTTTCTTTCTTTCTTTCTTTCTTTCTTTCTTTCTTTCTTTCTTTCTTTCTTTCTTTCTTTCTTTCTTTCTTTCTTTCTTTCTTTCTTTCTTTCTTTCTTTCTTTCTTTCTTTCTTTCTTTCTTTCTTTCTTTCCTTTCTTTCCTTTCTTCCATTGTCAACAGATTCAAAGAGTGAGTATTAAAATCATCAAATCACATTTTATTGGTCGCTTACACATACAGTGGGGAAAAAAAGTATTTAGTCAGCCACCAATTGTGTAAGTTCTCCCACTTAAAAAGATGAGAGAGGCCTGTAATTTTCATCATAGGTACACGTCAACTATGACAGACAAAATGAGAAAAAAAAATCCAGAAAATCACATTGTAGGATTTTTTATGAATTTATTTGCAAATTATGGTGGAAAATAAGTATTTGGTCAATAACAAAAGTTTCTCAATACTTTGTTATATACCCTTTGTTGGCAATGACACAGGTCAAACGTTTTTTGTAAGTCTTCACAAGGTTTTCACACACTGTTGCTGGTATTTTGGCCCATTCCTCCATGCAGATCTCCTCTAGAGCAGTGATGTTTTGGGGCTGTCGCTGGGCAACACGGACTTTCAACTCCCTCCAAAGATTTTCTATGGGGTTGAGATCTGGAGACTGGCTAGGCCACTCCAGGACCTTGAAATGCTTCTTACGAAGCCACTCCTTCGTTGCCCGGGCGGTGTGTTTGGGATCATTGTCATGCTGTAAGACCCAGCCACGTTTCATCTTCAATGCCCTTGCTGATGGAAGTAGGTTTTTACTCAAAATCTCACGATACATGGCCCCATTCATTCTTTCCTTTACACAGATCAGTCGTCCTGGTCCCTTTGCAGAAAAACAGCCCCAAAGCATGATGTTTCCACCCCCATGCTTCACAGTAGGTATGGTGTTCTTTGGATGCAACTCAGCATTCTTTGTCCTCCAAACACGACGAGTTGAGTTTTTACCAAAACGTTATATTTTGGTTTCATCTGACCATATGACATTCTCCCAATCCTCTTCTGGATCATCCAAATGCACTCTAGCAAACTTCAGACGGGCCTGGACATGAACAGGCTTAAGCAGGGGGACACATCTGGCACTGCAGGATTTGAGTCCCTGGCAGCGTAGTGTGTTACTGATGGTAGGCTTTGTTACTTTGGTCCCAGCTCTCTGCAGGTCATTCACTAGGTCCCCCCGTGTGGTTCTGGGATTTTTGAGTGAGATCTTGCATGGAGCCCCAGATCAAGGGAGAATATCAGTGGTCTTGTATGTCTTCCATTTCCTAATAATTGCTCCCACAGTTGATTTCTTCAAACCAAGCTGCTTACCTATTGCAGATTCAGTCTTCCCAGCCTGGTGCAGGTCTACAATTTTGTTTCTGGTGTACTTTGACAGCTCTTTGGTCTTGGCCATAGTGGAGTTTGGAGTGTGACTGTTTGAGGTTGTGGACAAATGTATTTTATACTGATAACAAGTTCAAACAGGTGCCATTAATACAGGTAACGAGTGGAGGACAGAGGAGCCTCTTAAAGAAGAAGTTGCAGGTCTGTGAAAGCCAGAAATCTTGCTTGTTTGTAGGTGACCAAATACTTATTTTCCACCATAATTTGCAAATAAATTCATAAAAAATCCTACAATGTGATCTTCTGGAAAGAAAATTCTCATTTTGTCTGTCATAGTTGATGTGTACCTATGATGAAAATTACAGGCCTCTCTCATCTTTTTAAGTGGGAGAACTTGCACAATTGGTGGCTGACTAAATACTTTTTCCCCCACTGTATTTAGCAGATGTTATCGTGGGTGTAGCGAAATGCTTATGTTCCTAGCTCCAACAGTGCAGTAATACCTGACAATACAAAACAATACATGCAAATCACAAATATAGAAATATTAGAACGAGCAATATAACTAAAGCAATATAAGAAATATATAAATATTAGAGTGAGCAATGTCAGAGTCCGGAATATAAATACGAAAGCCACTGTATTGTTGCCTTACAACCTGGAATTAAAATGGATTTTTTGGGGGTTTGTATCATTTGATTTACACAACATGCCTACCACTTTGAAGATGCCAAAAAAAATTTTTGTGAAACAAACAAGAAATAAGACAAAAAAACTGAAAAATTGAGCGTGCATAACTATTCATATACATATGCACATGCACGTACCACTTTTCCGTTATTTATTTTTTAGAATTTTTTGAAACAAGTTATTTTTTTCATTTCACTTCACCAATTAGGACAATTTTGTGTATGTCCATTACATGAAATCCAAATAAAAATCCATTAATATATATACAGTGCCAGTCAAAAGTTTGGACACACCTACGTTGTAGAATAATAGTGAAGACATCAAAACTATGAAATAACACATATGGAATCAAGAGTGTGCAAAGCTGTCATCAAGGCAAAGGGTGGTTATTTGAAGAATCTCAAATATAAAATATATTTTGATTTGTTTAACACTTTTTTTTGTTACTACATCATTCCATATGTTTTATTTCATAGTTTTGATGTCTTCACTATTATTCTACAATGTAAAAAATAGTTAATATAAAGAAAAACCCTTGAATGAGTAGGAGTGTCCAAACTTTTGACTGGTAGTGTATCTATATATGATGTTGTGTATAGATATTATGGGAAGTATATGAATAGAAAAGGTGTGTACAGCAGTAGTTATATAGCATAGGCCTTGACTAGAACAGGGGTTCCAAAACTCTTTGACTCAGGCCCCCCTTCCAGCATTGGGGAACATCCCACACCCCCCCTGTGCGTGCGCAAGCACTGTTCATGAAACAAACGGTTCACTCCCCTCTTGTTGGCGGAGAGAAAATTTTGCAGGTTTAAAGCTTATTTCCTGCAATTCTACACATTTTGTCATGGTTTGCAGAGAAAATTATGATTTTTGTGCAATTCCAAGACATTTTGCCATGCCTAATGTGTATTTTTGTGATGGTTGAGTGACTCGAACATGTTTTCAAAGCCAATGATTGGGATCAGGGAAGTGTGCATAACCTGTTTTTATACACTGCAGTCAGAGGCAATAAATAAGAAATGTGCAGGCAAAAATTGGTTTCTTTGAGTATATTGTGGTGCCACTGTGTACCAAGATATTTATTTATGTGTGCATTTATAATGTAGCAGAATATGCTGATGCTGTAACTTAACGTAACTTGGTTGAATTTCTCTCCATGGTACTACTAAAGGAGACAGGCGGAGTGTGCTAAAACTGCTCAGATCCAAATGGCCCTCCTTACTGGCAAATCAGCGGTCGCTGCCACTAACAACCTGTACGAAGAGCTGGGGGACAGCACCATGTAAGCTTTATAATATATATCATCTTATCCCATTATGTGGGTTCTTGCAGATTCTCTGTTTAATTTAGAATTGGACCAATTTTCCTGGGCGTGATTGGGTTCCCTGATCAAACATACGCTACTGTAGACATTGTTTTAAGTTTATCTGTGAGGTTAAAGACATGCTGTGTTTCAGTGTAATTCTTCACGGGGGCAACTGGGCAAAGCTGTTATCACCGTTCCATGGCTCAGCAGTTTCCTGCCTTCCAGATACGCTCGCTTCCATTAACTATTAACATAATATAATTTCATATGCAAGGAAAATACAATCTGGAATATGAAATGTTTTTTTTTTTTTTTACTGTTCAAGATGGAGTACGATTGACTTCAAACCAGACCGGCCAGCTCTCTGAAAAATAGGGGGAAATTAAGGTCAATTTAAGATAATTTAAATACTTATTCATAAGTGCCGTGGTGAAACATAATTGATTTTATCGATAAGGTTGTTGAGTGGCTCAGCCACAATGTGGCTGCAGTCATTGTAGGCAGATATCGAGCAGTACAGGGTTTGGCTTCATGTGCTGCTGCAAAGCCATAAGCCATTGGTCCTGATCACATGGAGCACAGGCTGGAGTCTAGAGTTACTTTAGATTAACTGGTTAACTGCTCTGCTAATCAAGTAGCCCTCAGTGCTCACTTGTAGCTTCCTCCTTATCTGATCAAAAACAATGCAATGGCAGAGTGAATCGTTTTTTAAATGGTCAGCCATCAACCAGGCGGTTGACATTCAGAGAATGAAATCTGCTATTACCGGCAGTAAAGCCTGTAGCATTTCTGTGATTCATCCTGCTTTTCCTGCTATACTCATCTATCTTATTGCCTACTTTCCCTTCCTTGGCCTCCAGAGTGAAGTGAGTACTTGTGTTGTATCGCTAGGTTGTAACTGTGGAGTCAAATCTGTGAGCTGTGAAAGTTGTGCAGTTGCTCATTAGAGTTTTTGTTTAGTCTCTGCTTCTTGTCTGTTGTTGGCTATTATTCAAGTAGGAGGCCCTTTTATTGTATGTAGATCAGTGGAGGCTGGTGAGAGGAGCTATAGGAGGAAGGGCTCCTTGTAATGGCTGGAATGGAATAAATGGAACGGTATCAAACACATCATACATATGGAAACCACATGTTTGACTCCGTTCCATTTATTCCATTCCAGCCATTACAATGAGCCTGTTCTCCTACAGCTCCTCCCACCATTTTCCCAGGGTGAACTATTCCCTGTGTTTTGATCTCTTCAGTTACTGTCCAAAACATACAGGTAACTGCCAAAATAAAGGAAACTCTTCAGTAAATTATGGATACAAAGTATATTGAAAGCAGGTGCTTCCACACAGGTGTGGTTCCTGAGTTAATTAAGGAATTAACATCCCATCATGCTTAGGGTCATGTATAAAAATACCCAGTTGCCCATTATTTTGGCTACCATGGCTAGAAGAAGAGATCTCAGTGACTTTGAAAGAGGGGTCTCAAAGGAGCATAGTGGGTTTAAAGGGTGTGTGTGTGTGTGTGTGTGTGTGTGTGCGTGTGTGTGTGTGTGTGTGTGTGTGTGTGTGTGTGTGTGTGTGTGTGTGTGTGTGTGTGTGTGTGTGTGTGTCTCAGTGTCTCAGTCACCACATCTCAACCCAATTGAACACTTATGGGAGATTCTGGAGCAGTGCCTGAGACAGCGTTTTCCATCACCATCAACAAAACACCAAATGATGGAATTTATTGTTGAAGAATGGTGGCCCAACGCCCTATTAACACACTTTTTGTTGGTGTTTCCTTTATTTTGGCAGTTACATGTAGATCGTGTCAGTCTGGCAGTTGCAGTCTCACTTTGCTTTGTAACTTTTTAGTAGAGGAGATAGGTCGCTAAGCTTATTTGTTGGCAGTAAGGTGTAAATGGTAGCCTCAGATAAACAACCTTTTTCTTTGGGAATGATCCCTTATTCTGACTGTCTCATTACACCTTTTCTCTCTCTATTATTTCAAGTATTTTTCTCCTCTGCCATCTCCATGAAAGCAGGAGCAAGCACTGTCTGCTAGAGGAGGGTAACCGCCAGAGGCTCATAAGCACATTTGCCAGACGGGCCATCGCTGCACACAAGCATTCCAGTGCCAATGTGATCCTCCTCAACAATATGCCCAAATCCGAGAGTAACATTACGTTATTCTCGGACGAGAACCCCCTAACCACCAAGAACCCCCTGTTTGACGAAGGCACGGGCACGCTCAGCAGCCCAGAGATCCTGGGGCAGCACCAGAGGACGATGGACCTCCTGGGGACCTATTCCCCCCCGCGGGCCCCTGCGGTCCTCAGAGAGGGCCCCTTCTTGAGTTTCAACTCCGGGGGCTCGGGCCACTCCTGGACACTACCCTCCAGGCTCCACAGGAAAGAGATGTGTGATGCTCTGAGTAGACAGGTAGACCCGGTGCAGTGGGAGCTGGAGCTACTGAAGACTGAGCTGAAGGACAGTAAGGACATGCTGGACGGCCTGGACTGGGGGTACCTGGAGAGCAGCACCTACGTGGAGCCCAAGCCCCTGTCGGTGAAGGAGCAGGCCAGGCAGTTTGAGCAGCAGGCCAAGAGGGAGATGAAGCAGAGGCAGAGCCGTGACTCCCAGGGGTCTCTCTCTGCTGACTTCCTGGTGGGATTGGGGTTCGACAGCCCCCAGCACCGGGCCAGAGAGGACCGGCAGTCTCTGGACTCCATCCTGGGTAGAGGCAGAGAGGACCGCCAGTCTCTGGGTTCCATCCTGGGTAGAGAAAGCCCCCTGCACCACCGCCAGTCTCTCGGCTCCATCCTGGGTAGAGGCAGAGAGGACCACCAGTCTCTCGGCTCCATCCTGGGTAGAGAAAGAGAGAGCCCACCATGCATCATTATCACCCAGAGCGATGGTAGTCCACCCCCCAGACACAAGCCCACTCCGCCCGTTCCGCGCAGGTTCAGCTCCAGCTTCTCCAACTACAACTCAGCCTCCACCGAACCCTACGAGGTCAACCTGGAGGTCATCCCCGAACCCCCAGATGTGCCCCCCCCTCCTCCTCCCCAGCCCAGCTCCCCTCCCCTGCTGCCCTCCACCACTCCCCCCTCTATGCCTCCTCCTCCCAATTCCCCCTCCCCCCTTAACTACGGCAAAAACCCTGTCCCACCTCCTCCTCCACCTCTCCCTCCTCCCATGTCCCCTTCCCTCAATCGTCCATCTACGTTTGTGCTTCCCCCCCCTTCCCGCTGTGACCACCCTGAGGCCTGTGTCCCTGCGCCCTCCCCCGCCGCCCCTCCCCATCGACCCCGAGCCCCCCAGGAAGGAGCTGAAGGGGATCCTGAAGAACGTACAGAACATCACCGACATAGAGAAATCTGTTGCCAACATGTGGATTCAAATAGACAAGAAACAGATGCTTCCACAGGGCGTCCTGAAGCCACGATGGTCTGTCGATTCTGTGGACTCTTTATATGGTGAACTAGACACTGCAGAGACCGTAGCCCCCACCACAGCAGAGGTACAGGCTGAGGCTCTGGTTGGAGAACAGTCGGAACAGGTGCACGTCCAGCCAAACATGAAAATGAACTCCATAGTGGAAGAGCTGGAGAAACGCTTCCCCTCTCAGTCCACTGCAATGTGACTCTCTCTCCTTCTATTTCTCTTCAGTTTCTTATTTTTTGCTTCTTCATTTTGTGTTATTTTGCAATTCTATTGTTTGTCATTTTTTGGTTGTCATGTATTTTTTTTTAAGGGAGTTGTTTTCAATCTGATATGTCGATTGATATTTCTTTATATATGAATTGATGGCTAGTCTTGTTCAGTATCATAGCTTAGCCTATAATTGTATGGTTTTATGGTCACCTAAAGATGAAAATAATCTAGAGAATTCTACCCATCCATTTCATTAAAAGGAGAAATGGTATTCATTTCTCTAAAGTTATTTCAACCATTTTGAGTTCCATGGTAAAATCGCATAAGGAATTTCCCGACTTGAGATATGAGTATACCAAACATTAGGAACACCATCCTATTATTGAGTTACACCCCCTTTTGCCCTTAGAACAGTTTCAATTAGTCTGGGCATGGACTCTACAAGGTGTTGAAAGAGTTCCACAGGGATGCTGGCCCATGTTGACTCCAATGCTTCCCACGGTTGTGTCAAGTTGGCTGGATGTCCTTTGGGGGGTGGACCATTCTTGATGCACATGGGAAACTGTTTAGCATGAAAAACCCAGCAGCATTGCAGTTCTTGACACACTCAAACCG
>NC_139988.1:84631563-84710609 GCF_964263955.1 Coregonus lavaretus | reverse complement strand
TCTCTAATATGGTCATACATTTGGCAGGAAGTTAGGAAGTGCTGCTCAGTTTCTACCTAATTTTGTGGGCAGTGTGCACATAGCCTGTCTTCTCTGAGAGCCAGGTCTGCCTACAGCGGCCTTTCTCAATAGCAAGGCTATGCTCACTGAGTCTGTACACACTCTCTCTCTCTCTCTCTCTCTCTCTCCTTTCACTCTCTCTCTCTCTCTGTCTCTCTCTGTCTCTCTCTGTCTGTCTGTCTGTCTGTCTGTCTGTCTGTCTGTCTGTCTGTCTCTCTCGCTCTCTCTCGCTCTCTCTCCCTTTGCTCTCCAAAGTAGTGTAAAATCCTCCTTTAATAAAGCCTGTTTGATGGCCTTCTCTTGTTTTCCTTCAACTTTGAATAATACCTCTTCTTTACCCACAATAGGAGCTCTCTATTGAGTCTGGCATCGATCCTGGCCAGGACTATTACACCCAGGATTATTATAATTATGACCATGGGGTAAGGAGTGTGTGTGTGTGTGTGTGCATGTGCATGTGTGCTTACATGCGTGGCTGTGTGTGTGTGTGGGCACGGTGTGTCTGTGTACGGTGTGTGTTTGTGTTCCTAAAGCCTTTATGATCCTGTGTGTATATGAGTGCCGACGGTTTCACCTCACACCAGGAAACTCAGTCAGTCTGCAGAGTCCAGAGACTCATTTAGAGTTAAATACCCATCCATACCAAACAGCTCTCAACACAAAAGGCCACCAGACTGCCTCCCCACTGAATAATCGGAGTTTCCGAACAGCCTTGAAGTGAAGCGTTCAGGTCAGAATACATAATGATAGCTTCAGACAAAATAGTTCATATTGTCGTTTGTTGCCACCTGTGATGAATTCCATAATTTAGTTTTTAAGACACTAGAGACCCCCATTTAGGTCTCCTGGCACAATGATAGCCAGGCTAATCACTCACTTCGCACATTACATGCTATCAGAACAACAAGGAATGTTGATGCAGATTGAATGTTGTGGATTTAAGCTCTTAAAATGTAGCCCCTCCAGCGCCCAAGTGAGAGGATGGTAGTTATAGTGCACGTGTGTCAAACTCATTCCACGGAGGTCAGAGTGTCTGCAGGTTTTCGCTCTTCCCTTGTACTTGATTGATGAATTAAGGTCACTAATTAGCAAGGAACTCCCCACACCTGGTTTTCTAGGGCTTAATTAAAAGGAATAAACAAAAACCGGTAGACACTAGGCCCTCCATGAAATTAGTTTGACTCCCCGGATGTAGAGGATGAATGATTCGGATCTCCAGATGCTGTAGCAGCAGATAGATTTACCTCTCACTGTCTTTGAGTGTCTCTCTCTCCTCTCTTCACTCTCTCTCTCTCTCTCTCTCACTCTCTCTCTCTCTCTCTCTCTCTCTCCTCTCTCTCTCTCTCTTCTCTCTCTCTCTCTCTCTCTCTCTCTCTCTCTCTCTCTCTCTCTCTCTCTCTCTCTCTCTCTCTCTCTCTCTCTCTCTCTCCTCATGCTCTCTCTCTCTCCTCACGCTCTCTCTCTCTATGCAGCTTTTCACCTTTTAATTACACCATCCAGGCTTCTGATTTCAGCCATACCGGGTGTTATTTTTCTCTCTGCTATGTAGCGGGTCTCTCAAAATGCTAATGTTTCCCTTCACACCGACCGCTATGAATAAAATTAGAGTTCGGCTCACGTTGGGGTAATAGTCTTCTGCCTGGAGGCTTGAGCCATTTAGCCATTTGGTCACTACTGACACCGTGTACTGTACACTCTTAGAATTAGTGGTCCTCAAGGAACCCCTGGAGTTCCTCAAGGAACCATTGCTAGTCAATGGTTCATATTTGCATCTTCGATTAGTTGAGGGGTTCTTGGAGGAACCTTTAATGGTTCAATGTAGCAACGTGTTCCTGGAGGAACCCTGAAGCAGAGGCGTGGCTTAGTAGGGGCGTGGCTTGAAGATAGATATTCTTTAAAGTATATGTCATTCTTGTTCATCTGTTCTTTTGTATTGTCATCAAATGTTAAGGTTGAAAACTGTATTGTAGCTTCAGTGAGCTTCAAAAGCCTATGTGAATCCTGAATGTAAATAGTTAACACTTTATTACAGTAATATTATATTAGAATATGTAATATGCATAGCTATTCAAGGAACATTTTAACATGATGAACAGTAATGACATTTATGCTAACTCACTGAAAGCCACGCCTCCAATAAACCACACTTCCAATCTGATAGGCTGCTACCTCAAAACCCCTCCAATCACAAAAGGGTTCCAGTTTGAACCTTTACGCAGAGGTTCCTTAAATATCATTTTCAACTGGAAAGGTTCCGCCGGTGTGGCCACCCAAAAGGTTCTTCCAGGCACCTTTACTTCTTAAGAGTGTAGGTTAAAGGTCACCACAGGTAACCAAGTCAAAGTACTTCCCTGTGTCCATCCCGTCACAGTCAGCCCTGTTAAGCTGATGGTCTGTTTCTATTTTAGCAGACGGTTTCTCCCTGGGAGCACTCAAAGCCTTTAATCTGGATTCATAGTGACCTGACATCTACACTCTGTAGTGAGTGGGCCCTGGATCTTATTGTACGCCTTGTCTGCCCCCCTCTGGCACTAAAGACAGGCTGAACAAAGACAGAGAAAAAAAAAGAAATAGCCTGCCTGGGGTAATGACTGTAAAATCCCATAAGGAGGCCTTAGTCTACATAAAGACAGGCTCCTTTACCGCCCACCTCTCTCTCTTTCTGTTATCCACAGTCAGGAGCCACTGGGGATCCGGGCCTAATCACATGTTCTGTTTCACACGCGCATCTGAAAAACAATTGGCAGAATTATACTGATAAGTGTATGGACAGAGGTTGAATAAATTGTGTTATGGCTGCGAGTGTGTGTGTGTGTGTGCGTGCACGTGCGTGTGCCGAGCGTGCGTGTACGTGTGTGTGTGCTGCGTGTGTGTGTTGTCTGTCTGTGTATGTGTGTCTGTCAGTACAGTATATAACTAACCCGTTGTGTCTCCCTCCAGGTATGAGCTGCCTCAGTATGGCAGTCGCAGGAAGTTGATATCTCCGACAGGCCTGTATGAAGAGTATGGAGAGGTGATGGTGGACGACGATGGGAGCTACTACTATTACAGTCCACAGGAGTCAGACGGAGAGGTAGCAGATTTTATCTCCAATTGTTACATTGTTCAATAGCTATCTGTATGATTCAAAATGATGCACCTTTGAATGAAATGAAAATGAATGTGTGAAACTAAATGATTTCCCTGGAGGAACCCCTGCCTGGGTCAGTAATGGGTCAGTAATGGTTAATGGTTAACAGTGGCTTTAACGGTGGCTTGGGCTGATGTGACTGTAACATAGGTAGCCATGCGTGGTGGGAGGAGGCCATCTGTGCGGGGCAGATGACCGCCCCGTGCCCCCCCCAGTGGCCACCCCCAGACAGGTCCTTAGAGACCAGCAGTCCCCCCATCCCAGGCCAGAGCAGGAACATCCATCATCAGCACTGCTGCTGCAGCAGACTCCCAGCCCCACCACTCCTCTATGGCTGCTCAGTAACTAAAGGCAGTCATGAAACTCAGCAATTTCCTGGTGAGCCCCCCTCGGTCCCCCCCCCCCCGTGGAACAAAGCCAGGATATTCCCCTTGGAAGTTCTCCTCCAATGATCGGAGGGACGGAGGAGATGGTGGGGACTTCCCTGAACTAATTAAGGCCCACTGCTCCAACAGCATGCTGAGGATGAACAGTGATACTGTAGATGGTCATAGATGGTAGCTACTTCCAGGCTTCAGACGAGGCCAAGCCCTCGGTGAAACAGCGGTTGGAGAAGGCGTTAAGACGCGTAAACATATCCAGCAGGCTTCAAGAGTGGAGGATATCCTCAGTGTGAGCTCTGAAGCTGAGCAGAGGATGTCTGGGTCCAGGTCCCATTGCTCCAGTGACTCTGAGAGGGTGATGAGGTGGCAGGTCTCCCTGGCTGGGGACAGGTTGAGCAGGAGGGCAGCAGCTCTGAGGCAGGGAGCATTTGTAAAGAGGTCCCAGGGGAGGCCTACTCAGACATGAGGAGTAGGAGCAGCACTGCTTCATCCTCCACACTGGATAGCAGGGGCTACTCTGGAGGAGACTTAGGCGAAGAGGAGGCCCAGGAGAGGGCTGTAGATCCAGACGAGGAGCAGGGGGAGAGCCAGGGAAATTCTGAGGAGGAGGAGGAGAGGAGGTCAAAGTCAGATGGGGACTCAGAGAAGGAGTATGAGACCGAGGAGGAGTCCCAGACAGAGAGAGAGAGAGGCTGGGGATTCTGAGAAGAAAGAGTCCGATAAAGGTCAGGATCAGAGACTGAGGAAGAGGAGGGTGACGTCTGCAGAGGAGGTCACAGAGCCAGGGACACGGCCACAGACATCCTCGTCCCTCGTCCAGCAGAAGATCCTCTGTGGTCTCCAGCCACAGTCAAAGTAGACAGGACAGTGGCAGCAGCATTGGCAGCAGCAGTGGCAGCAGGAGAACATCCTCTTATGCACAGCACAGTGGGAGAGAACAGAGATCTTCTCTTAGCAGAGTAAGAGTCTCTAACCCAAGCTCCAGGAGCTTTAGATCCACCAGGATGAGAAGCGCTAGGTGTTCCTAATGTTTTGTACACTCAGTGTATATCTGTTTATCTGTCTGTTTGTTTTTGTTGTTCAGTACGGGAGGAAGAAGCGGATCAAGCTGGTGGTGGACAGGGAGTATGAGACTAGTTCCACGGGGGAGGACAGCGCTCTGGAGCCCCAAAGGAACCGGCTGTCCAACCTGACCAACCACAGCAACGTCAACGGCAGCGTGTACCTGGCACAGAACGGCTCGGTCATACGCACCCGCCGGGCCGCCCACTCAAACAACATCAAGGTCAACTCCCCTGTGCGGTTGGGCAAGCACTTTAAGAAACTAGACAAACTGGCGGTGACTCACGAGGAAAGACTGCCACTTAACAGCCCGGTGGCGACCACGTCCTCGGCCGACAAGAACCTAAACACCCGGCCCTCCAGCGGCTCCCTGGCCTCCAGCACCACAGGCCCCGAGAGCATTGCGTCCAAGTCCAACATCACCAAGGCCAGGAGTGAGAGAACACGGAACACGGAGGAGCAGGAGTCAACAGTGGACAATGAGGACGTGAGAGAACCATTAGAGTCTCAGAGTGATCGCACCCATTCCGATGAC
The DNA here is from genome assembly GCF_964263955.1 of Coregonus lavaretus. Taxonomy (NCBI): domain Eukaryota; kingdom Metazoa; phylum Chordata; class Actinopteri; order Salmoniformes; family Salmonidae; genus Coregonus; species Coregonus lavaretus. Next base: position 84,705,439 of record NC_139988.1, on the reverse strand, counting down.
GAGGAACTATGGATGGGGCCCTGGAACAATCTGCACATACCAATGACAAAACTGTGACTTTTGTATTTTGACTTTGCTACAGTATGTGACTAAATGAACTTTTTAGTATTGTCCCCAATTACTTAATTCATGGCATACATCTCAATTTAATTCCACTTTATTTCAGTATTATATTTGCATTTATTTATCAGTAATCCACTGGTTTCTTGTTAAAAGTGTTGCCTACAAAAGCAGCATCGCAATTAAATTGGATTCATCTTTAAAAATTGGCTTCTCTCTATTTAGCTACATCCATCCAAAAGTTTTTGCAACCAGTAAGCTATTAGGGTTCCTTTAAATACAGAATATTAACACATTTGAGTTTACTTAGGATAAAACATGCTATTTTCCCAATGTTGTCACTTCTAGAATGTTCTTTCCTAAGAGGAGTTTATAAAAATATCTCGGAGACACAAAGAGTCTTGAAAAGTCTTGATCAGGGATGCACTTGCTGTCCACATAAGCCTTTACCTGTGCCCCAATCATAAAAGTCACTCAGACTCGAATACAGTGTTATTTTTGTCATTTTTATACAGATTGTTACATTTTTTAGGGATAATTGAAATACTATCCTGTTTCCTGCATACTGCATATTTGCCATGTCTTGAAATAACAATTCTGGTTGTGGTCTGGTTTTGAATCGATATTCGTAATGGCCGTGTGATGTTTATAAGCACATGAAAAACCAATGCAGTAATCTTTGTTCTAGTGCTGCCTTCACTGATATATCAAATACGCCTTCATCTGTCTGGGTTCCAACCTAATGATGGAAACAGAAATAAACATTTATCATCAAACTGTTGCTAGTTTTATTCATCTAGTCCTTTTTCCCCTCTCCGAAATGGTTAAAAATCAAAATCCAAAAACCTCAGTGTATGCTATGCCCAGTTAAAATGGGCATAGCATTGACATTGCAGTCAGTTCAATTTCCATGTGTTTGCTTCTGCTCTGAGAATCAGCAGTATGATATTGATGACATTTCGAGTGCTTTGTTGACTATTAACTAGACCTAGAGAACTTCAGAAGAAAGTGTTAATTTTTAATGGTTTCTGGAAGGAGAACATCCATTTGATTGATTTAACTAAATTGCCCGATTATAGCGATTCCAGTGCGCACACATTGAAGTCATTTGGACTTATTAACCAGAGGATGGAGGTAGCCTCATTACTCCTGAATACACAGGGTGATTTTGCATGCACAAAGAGCAGGAGGAGAATTATAAGAACTGAGAAGTAGTGTGCTCCGACCCTGGAATCATATCCACATGTCCACAGACTCTAAGCTTATCTATTTGTCAACTTCTAATTTCTTCAAGTCTGCCCAAGGCTTACACTTGTCACAGATCAACAATGCCAATATTTCAAAACATGTGATACTATTTATTTTCTATTGTTCTTTGATTCATTTAACGATAAGTGTAATCATTAGCTAATAGCGTAACAGAAAGTCACAGTATTGGTTCGAAGTGGCAAACCTGTGAAATGTGTAGTCTGAATATGCAGCTGCTTTAACTCAAAAGTGTGTGATCAGTATCACTGTGCTGTATGCTACCGCAGGCGGTTGATGCTCATGAGGCATTTCTCCTGCAGGGCAAAGCTTTCTGGGAGACGGAGTCCTTAAAAAGAACAGACACAGGGAGAGAAAATAGAGCTGGAAAACTCCCAAAACACTCAAAACCTCCAAAAGCTCTTTGCTCCGGCACCACCAGCACTTCTCTCTTTCTCTGGCTCGTTGTCAAAGGAGTTTCCTTGACAACCAGAGAGGCTTTCAGGCCCATTTCATTTAAACAGTCGACTATAATTCTCCTGGGCGTGAGAAATACCTATATAGGGGAGAATCTCACAGCTTTCCTGAGTTTACCATAGCTTAATGGTAAGTATTCTTGCCAGAGAGGATGTTAACACTTTTATTTGTTCAAAACAAGTCACTTTTTACTTCAGGCTTATGTAATATTAATGCAAATGTTTCATAAACTCATAATCTATTATGATTTCTTAAAATATTGTGTTGACGCCTAACATGAAACCTCAAACCAGTTATTTTAAAGTAAAACCATTGGACAGTTTACACTGTTTATTTCAGGCTTGTTAAATAATCAAGTGAGCCACTAGATGGCATCTGACACAATATATTTTACTTGTCTTTATCTACAGTGTGGAGAGAGCCCTGAGAGAGAAAGAACTGATGTGTGGTCCTGATTGCTTTAGTAACTACTGTTCACCAGTACATTTGACATTTTAGTCATTTAGCAGACACTCTTATCCAGAGCAACTTACAGTTAGTGAGTGCATACATTCTTCAAACTGGCCCCCCGTGGGAATCAAACCCACAACCCTGGCATTGCAAGCGCCATGCTCTACCAACTGAGCTACAGGAGGCCAGTAGATGGAGGTGAAGAAGTTTGCATTACATCAACACATGGTACCAAATTAAATTGTTTTGATTACAGGCATTTAAAGTAACTGTCCAGTGTTTCCAGATTTCTATGAAATAAGACCTATAATTAAATACAATAAGAGATATAATCCCCGAGCCGACTAGGTGAAATATCTGTCGATGTGCCCTTGAGCAAGGCACTTAACCCTAATTGCTCCTGTAAGTCGCTCTGGATAAGAGCGTCTGCTAAATGACCAAAAATAAAAAAAATAAAAAAAATAGATAAATAGTTTTCCTTCCAAAAAAGTGTAATTAAGTGTGTTAAAAAGCAGCTTTTCTGTGTTGGAATGATGTGGGCGTATCCCAATAACAGAATGGTGTGGGCGTATACCGGTCATTAAAAATATTCACGCATGTAAACCGCTGATTGGCCAGCTCAGCCAATGAGCCAACATGACATCATGTTCTATGAGGAAGTAGCAAGCATTTGAGAAACGGTCTGTTTGTGGTGGGGTTTCTGACTTTTTTTCCCTCCAATTTATGCTTTGGCTACAAATAGTATAGAGTATTGGAGTATTGGTCAACAACATTATTTGCGTATGAGTTAACAGAACATGAACTTTCAAAAGTGAGATTTTCACTAGACAGTTACTTTAACATGTTTAATTAACTGCCAATGATATAAATTGTTTTTAATTGCAAGAGTTGTATAATGACAGTCACTTGTCCTGCAAAACAAACTCTTCACTTCTGCACAGAAATGACTACGGGTAGACCCTTGTTTATGAATATGTAACTACACAGGCAGAGCACCACGTTTAATAATCTATTCTAAACATGTCCTGAGCTACTCAAAGTTGACTTTTCACCAGCAGGCAGCATCACACTGACAAAGCACTCAAAGCCAATGGTTTATCTCCACATAAGTGGTCATGTGAGTAAACAAGTGAATTACACTGCTCTTGAACACCTGCCAAGAGAGAGAGAGAGAGATAATAACTTACAAGGAGAGGCACTCTAATTAACAATTAAAAATGATGACAAGATTACCTGTACCCTGTGACCAGGCTGTAATGACATTATCCACTTTGATCTGCACATTATGGATCCCCACTGAAATATTTCAAACAAACATCCAAAATAAATAATTAAGTGAATAATTACAAGCCGCAGATTTATGCAGCAGCAGCAGCCAAGCATCATGGTCCCTTTAAATTCTATAACTAGCAGAAAGATCAGAAGAAGAGTTTCAGAACCTGAAGCTAATACAGCACAATACAAAGGAAACACAAAACACATGCAAGCACAAGGATGCAGGCACACACACACACGTGCCCACAACAGTAACGTCAGAGATGTTGACTGTAGGTGGATAATAACTCTGTGGTCATATTGAACAGCGTTTAGAGATGGACCACATCTAACAACACAAGTTGACGTTGTCCATTGGACAATCACTGACTTTACAACATTGTTTATATATTTTCCAAATGTTATCCCAATTTATGTCACACTGTATAATGGCAGGACTGTGTGAAATGTCAAACCTATAATACAGCCATTTTCCTGAACCATGTATAGATTTTTGGAGTATTTCTGGTTTTCTAAACTATATGTTGTAGGTTCTGGGTGCTTTATAATTGATGTAGTGTGCATGCAGTCTAAGGTAGCATTTGAGAGATGTTCTTGATCTCCTTTCACCCGCACACACAAACATACACAGAGTAAATAATGTTGATGGCATCCCACCCAAGCGTTTTATTATTTCTCAAAACGCAGGGCCTATAGAAAAATATAAGCTTGGCACAGTCGGGCCCAGTTAATAAGGGGGTGCTTTATGCATGTCTCCTGCGCAGACATTAGAATACATACATTTGCCGCCATGGCACTAGAACCAGTTGTAAGAAAACAGGAATTGGGTTGCAGGCAGCATGTGATCGTCTCCAGAAGGGGAGTACCTGTATGGTCATGTTGTGGAGATATTTTCCTCAAAATTACACTCATTGGGTCAAATAATGTCATCTTTAAACAAAGTAAGTACTGTTTTATACATATTGTTTTCCACAGGTGAAAAACTCTTGTAGACTTCCTGACTTCACCACACCCAACAGAGAACAGGAAGTAACAGTCACAGCTACTACAAATGGGGATTTGTGAGATTGCCAAATGTCTTCCATGGTTAAATTATGAAAATAATGTTAGAGGCAACCATGTCACACATTTTTATTTGGATCATAATTGTATTGCTCTGGATACATGTGAGGCATCATGATATATCAATCAATCATTGTGAATAAAGTATTTTTTTTTTTGTCATTTAGCAGACACTCTTATCCAGAGCAACTTACAGGAGCAATTAGGGTTAAGTGCCTTGCTCAAGGTCACATCGACAGATTTTTCACCTAGTCAGCTCGGGGATTAGAACCTGCGACCTTTCGGTTACCAGCACAACGCTCTTAACCACTAAGCTACCTGCCACCCCAGGTAAATCATGATATACCATCGACTCACAGCAATGGGTTGCTTCAGGCTCAGTACTTCCTCTGATACTTTAACTGTAGCCAACAGAGCAGTTGGCCAGCCATCCGACAGACTCCTAATGTGGAATGGAGCCCCAGCGGGGAATCTTGTTAAAACCAAATTAGATGAGACAATCAAAAAATTCCATGGTCTGAGTCTTGCTGGTGGACCCGGCCCTAAAGAGAGATTTATAAATGAGAATTTGACTGTCTGTTCTCATTATAACAGCTGTTATGGCTTGATGTGATGCTGGTCCGACCACAGCGTCTGGCATCCTCGTTCCACCCACTCACTGCACACTCAGAGAAACTATAGAAAACACCCCTGTGCTCGTAAAGACACTGTGGGTGTTGATTTTCCCAAGTGTTTTAGATAAGCTGGATTTCTTTAGTATCTATGAGTTGCATGCCAATAACTTCAACTGACTCCCTGAATAGTTTGGAATTCAAGGCAAGCCATCATTCTGTTGCTTTTACTTGGTTCACCCCATTTACCTTTGGCTCCAGCTGCTGAGTCACGCTGCATCTAGAAGAGTGTGAGAATGCATTTGACAACAATCCAACAAGCACAAGATTTGTAACTGCTAAATATATTGAGGTAGAAGCCTTAATGACATCGACCTCGATGACTGTTCTATTCACAATGTTGGATTATCGTCCACCTATTGTTCAGTTGTAGCTGAATGTGTTTGAACCCAGTTCCCATTGTTGATAGGCCTACTAGATGCTTCAAGCTTGGACTCTGTTATTTAGCAGCCTAGCCAGGCATTAGATTCAGGTTGAGGTTGCTATGGTATCACAAACACAGGATTTGTTTTAGGTATTTTCTTCAAGTCTTCCCTTTAGTATTTCCACCCAACATCAAACAACACTATGGAACTATAATGACACGTTACCGTTTGTATTTTGTCAACTTGTCTAATTTGATGCAATTAAACCCCTGCCTTGAATGACACAATCCCAGTATTGTCATCTTACCAAACACTGCTTGTAAATGGATCTGTATGTTTCCTACAACCAGGCCTGAATGGAGGTATGCACACGCCTCATACTGCTGGTAAATGATGTGTTCCCCTATGCACAGTAAGCACAGCTGTATTTTGTGTGCAGCCTCATCATCCCATAGTCATTCAGTGTGTCACCTCTACTTACAGTAGGACACAGGTCCTTGATATGAGAACAAGTAGCCGTCTAGTGGTATGAAAACAAATAGCAGTCTAATGGTATGAAAACAAGTAGCAGTCTAATGGTATGAGAACAAGTAGCAGTCTAGTGGTATGAAAACAAGTATCAGCCAAGTGGTATGATAACAAGTAGCGGTATAATGGTATGAAAACAAGTAGCAGTCTAATGGTATGATAACAAGTAGCAGTCTAATGGTATGAGAACAAGTAGCAGTCTAATGGTATGAAAACAAGTAGCAGTCTAGTGGTATGAGAACAAGTAGCAGTCTAATGGTATCAGAACACGTAGAAGTCTAATGGTATGAGAACAAGTATCAGTCTAATGGTATGAAAACATTGTGTCATTGTCCCCTGGAGGAAAATAAACATTAACGTCCTGTGAACCAGCTGCCATGAAGCTTTTGGAAAAAGCAGAGTAACCTCTTAACAGTGCCACTCTTGATTACCACAAGTTCTTACAAACACTGCAGAACTGACCATGTCAAAAGAGATGCTCAACCTTTATCAACATAACGATAAACCCACTTAAACTGGTACAACATTTCCACTGACGGTTGGCACAAATACAACATATTATTAACCATTCTCCCAAATATGCTAATGACCCCCGCCAGCACATTGCTCACACCTATATTTCAAAGTGCAGTAATGATTGTACCTACTCCTGCATTTGTAACCAAGTGGGAAGTGGGAATTTACCACATACGACTGGGAAAAATCCACCTGAACAGCCCTCCAAATGGTAATTACTAGTAGGAAACGCGTCTATCATCCCTGAGCTCTGACTTCTCCCACATGATGACTTCTGACATCACCTACTAAGGAAACAACCTCGATAACAGCATTTCTGGCAGTTAAATGTAACAAAACATTATTTATAAAAAAGCAATCTATTAATATGTTTTTTTTTTACTCTACAATTGGTTTACAAGCATGATAGCTGTACTTTTAATTTATGGTTGACACAGCTTGTTGGCCATTAGCCAATTGGCGTTTCTCAACGAGTTCAAAGCACATGAATGTATCCAACTGGTATTTACGACTTCACAACTGGTAAATGCCCACCTCCCACATGGTTACGAATGCAGCATTAAATTGAAAATATTGGGTAGAAACATATACCTGTCACGCCCTAACTCAGGGGACTCTTATATGTTGAGTCAGGGTGTGTATATTCTATGTTGTGTATATTCTATGTGTGTTATCTAGTATGTGTATATCTATGTTGGCCGGTGTGGTTCCCAATCAGAGGCAGCTGTCGCTCGTTGTCTCTGATTGGGGATCATACTTAGGCAGCCTATTGGCACTAGGTATTTGTGGGATCTTGTTCCGTGTTTAGGCTAGTTTTGTGTTCAGCCTTAGGACTGGTTTGTTGTTTTGTTGTGTGTTTATCAGAGTAATACACATGTACACATTTCACGCTGCGCCTTGGTCTGACCCGTCCTTCAACGAACGTGACAGGAGATCCCACCAAACACGGACCAAGCAGCGTGCCCAGGAGGACCGAACACCCTGGACACAGGTGGGGAAGATGTGGTCGTGGGAAGAGATATTTGCGGGGAAAGGACCATGGGCGAAGGTAGATGCCCAGGCAGGAGAGGAGCAACGGCAACACAGAGGGCGCCGGTTGAGGAGGAAGCCCGAGAAGCAGCCCCAAGAACATTTTGGGGGGGGGGCACACGGGGTGGTTGGCGGAGCCTAGTGTCAGAGCAGAGCCAACTCCCCATACTCACGCGAGGAAGCGTGTGACTGGGCAGGCTCCGTGTTATGCGGAGCTGTGCACTGTGTCGCCAGTGCGCCGGCACAGTCCTGTACGTCCTGTGCTAGCACCACGCACGTGCCGTGCGAAAATGGGCATCCAGCCAGGACGGGATGTGCCGGTTCAACGCTCCTGGTCTCCAGTACGCCTCCTTGGTCCCGCATATCCTGCGCCGGTTCTACGAACTGTATCGCCAGTGCGCGTGCACAGCCCAGTGCGTCCTGTGCTAATGCCTCACACATACTGTGCGGAAGTAGGCATTCAGCCAGGACGGGTTGCCAGTGGTGCGTGTTCCTAGTCCGGTCCGGCCCGTGCCTGCTCCTCGCACCAGACCAGTGGTGTGTGTGTCCAGTCCGGCACGGCCCGTACCCATTCCACCGGTGCCTGGTCCGGTACCGGTCAGTGGCTCCACTCCGGAACCAGAGCAGTCCGCTCCACCGGTGCCTGATCCAGCTCCGGTCAGCGGCTCCACTCCGGAGCCAGAGCAGTCCGCTCCACCAGTGCCTGATCCAGCTCCGGTCAGTTGCTCCACTCCGGAGCCAGAGCAGTCCGCTCCACCGGGGTCCAGTCCAACTCCGGTCAGCGGCTCCACTCCGGAGCCAGAGCAGTTCACTCCACCGGTGCCCAGTCCAGCTCCGGTCAGTGGCTCCAGTCCGGAGCCTGAGCAGCCCGCTCCACCGTCGTCTGGTCCAGCTCCGGTCAGCAGCTCCAGTCCAGACCCAGACGTCAGCCCCTCTCCAGGTTCGGGGTCTCCCACACCAGGGTCCAGACAGGGCCTGGAGTATCGTGGGAGGAAGGAGAGGGGAAGCAGCGCGCCAAGGTCCAGACCAGACCAGGGGCGCAACAGGGAGGCGGAGAGTAAGAGGTCGTCACGCCCGGAGCCGGATCCGCCTCCGAGGCGGAATGCCCACCCGGCCCTTACCCTGTCAGGTGAAGGTTGTGTGCCATCCTGGATGAGCTGCACTACCTGAGCCACTTGTGTGGGTTGTAGACTCAGTCTCATGCTACCACTAGAGTGAAAGCACTGCCAGCATTCAAAAGTGACCAAAACATCAGCCAGGAAGCATAGGAACTGAGAAGTGGTCTGTGGTCACCACCTGCAGAACCACTCCTTTATTGGGGGAGTCTTGCTAATTGCCTATAATTTCCACCTGTTGTCTATTCCATTTGCACAACAGCATGTGAAATGTATTGTCAATCAGTGTTGCTTCCTAAGTGGACAGTTTGATTTCACAGAAGTGTGATTGACTTGGAGTTACATTGTGTTGTTTAAGTGTTCCCTTTATTATTTTGAGCAGTGTATATAATATATAATATATACTGAACAAAAATATAAACACAACATGTAAAGTGTTGGTCCCATGTTTCATAAGCTGAAATAAAAGATCCCATAAATGTTCCACACGCACAAAAAAGCTTATTTCTCTCAAAGTTTGTTTACACATTTTTTTACATCCCTGTTTGTGAGCATTTCTCCTTTGCCAAGATAATCCATCCACCTGACAGGTGTGGCATATGAAGAAGCTGATTAAACAACTGGTGCTGGAGACATTAAAAGGCCACTCTAAAATGTGCAGTTTTGTCAACAACACAATGCCAAAGATGTCTGAAGTTTTGAGGGAGCATGCAATTGGCATGCTGACTGCAGGAATGTCCACCAGAGCTGTTGCCATAGAATTGAATGTGCATTTCTCTACCATAAGCCGCCTCCAACATCGTTTTAGAGAATTTGGCAGTATCTGTCTGTAATAAAGCCCTGATTACCTTGCTCCCCAGTGGGTGGGCCCCTGCCCAGTCATCTGAAATCCATAGATTAGGGCCTAATGAATTCATTTCTATTGACTGATTTCCTTATATGAACTGTAACTAAGTAAAATTGTTGAAATTGTTGCATGTTGCGTTTATATTTTTGTACAATATATATACAGTATACCAGTTGTATTCGGCGCATGTGATAAATACAATTTGATTTTGATTTTATATTTTTCCTGGTAAGAGCTGTGTGCTTTTCAGAGGAATCTCTTCTTGGCATTTGTATTGATGACTATAACACTTGTTGATTCCACTCTGATTCCAAGATACTGAACCATAAATGGGTGCCAATATTCCCTCTATTACCCATGCATCAATCTGAATGTGACTCAATCAAATGACCTCAGAGTAGGTGTGGACCTTTATATATAAGGGGGCCTCTTTCAGAGCCGGTGTCACAGGAAGGCCAAGAAAATCATCAAGGACCTCAGACACCCGAGCCACGGCCTGTTCACCCTGCTACCATTTAAAAAGCGGAGACAGTACAGGTGCATCAAAGCTGGGACCGAGAGACTGAAAAACAGCGTCTATCTCCAAGCCATCAGATTGTTAAATAGTCAGCCTCCGCCTACTGCCCTGCCCTGAACTTAGTCACTGTTACTAGCCGGCTACCACCCGGTACTCTACCCTGCACCATAGAGACTGCTGCCCTACAGAATGTACATAGTCAATGAAACACTGGTCACTTTAATAATGTTTACATACTGTTTACCCACTTTATATGTACAGTGCCTTCAAAAGGGAGTCATACCCCTTCGGTCCTTCAATACATTTGCAAACATTTCTAAAAACATGTTCTCACTTTGTCATTTTGAATTCAGGCTGTAACACAACAAAAAGTAAAGGGGTATGAATACTGTGGTCCTCTGTAGCTCAATTGGTAGAGCATGGCGCTTGTAACACTAGGGTAGTGGGTTCGATCCCTGGGACCACCCATACGTAAAGATGTATGCACACATGGCTGTACGTCGCTTTGGATAAAAGCTTCTGCTAAATGGCTTATTAAAAAATATATTAAATTAAATATTAGTCAATGCTCATCATCAAATGTTATTTGTCAGATGCGCCGAATACAACAGGTGTAGACCTTACTGTGAAATGCTTACTTACAAGCCCTTAACCAACAATGCAGTTCAAGAAATAGAATTAAGAAAATATTTACTAAATAAACTAAACTAAAAAATTAACTAAAAAGTAACACAATAAAATAACAATAACGAGGCTATCCTATATAACTACTGCTGTACACACCTTTCATATACTGTCCATACTGTCTATACACACCATCATATACTGTACATACAATAGTTCGCTCCAACAGACAGTGAGTCACGTGGCCGTGGCTTGCTATATAAAGCAGGCAGACAGGCATCAAGGCATTCAGTTACTGTTCGATTGAATGTTAGAATGGGCAAAATGACTGACCTAAGCGACTTTGAGCGTGGTATGATCGTCAGTGCCAGGCGCGCCGGTTCTCAGAAACGGCTGGCCTCCTGGGATTTTTACGCACGACAGTGTCTAGGGTTTACCGAGAATGGTGCGAGAAACAAACATCCAGTCAGCGGCAGTCCTGTGGGTGAAAACAGCTCATTGATGAGAGGTCGAAGGAGAATGGCAAGAATCGTGCAAGCTGACAGGCGGGCCACAAACAGGCAAATAACAGCACAGTACAACAGTGGTGTGCAGAGTGGCATCTCGGAACGCACAACTCGTAGGTTCTTGTCACGGATGGGCTATTGCAGCAGTTCCACTCCTGTCAGCTAAAAACAAGAAAAGGGCACGTGATCACCAACACTGGACAATTGAGGAGTGGAAAAACATCACCTGCTCCGATGAATCCCGCTTCCTGTTGCGTCATGCTGATGTCAGAGTTAGTATTTGGTGTAAGCAGTATGAGTCCATGGCCCCATCCTGCCTGGTGTCAACGGTACAGGCTGGTGGCAAAGGTGTAATGGTGTGGGGAAAGTTTTCCTGGCACACATTAGGTCCCTTGATACCAATTGAGCAACGTTTACATGCTCCAAAGAATTCAGGCTATTCTGGAGGCAAAGGGGGGTCCGACCCGGTACTAGATGGGTGTACCTGAGTGTTACGGATGCAGGTATCCTATTTGTGTTTTTCCTCTCCTTCTGCCCTAATCACAGGTGTCCTTCGTGTTCCTGATTGGAGGTCATTGGTGTGTCCCACCTGTCAGTCATCAGTTAATCTGCTGATTGCTGAGGTGGACCAATCAGTGGCCACTTCTCCTGATTGCACCACCTGTTTCTGGTTTTCATTATCCAATCACATCACACATCCCCTTGTTTTAAAAGCCAGTCAGTTGTGTTTTCTGACAGAGACGCTTTTCCTTTGTGAGTATGGATACTGTGGTGTCTTGTTTTTTTGTGTACGCACTCATTTGCGGTTTACTCCATATGGTAACTATGTTGTTTGTTTGTTCCTGGGAAAAGGGGATTTTTAGCAAGTCGCCCTTAGGCATACACTACCCGTAGGAAAACTTTGTCTAAAAACACTAGTCAGACCTGAGCGGACCACCCACTGTATTTTTGTGTAGTTAGTGGTAAGCTTAGCGGTTCAAGATCAGTTTAGGGGTTTTTGACATTATTGTTTCATTCCTTGGGTCCTGCTCAGCCCCTTTTCCCCAAACCTTTACCGTGTGTTTATAATTTTAAAAAATGGTGTTTGACGGTAGCTTTTTGGTTGTAGGTGTATTTTTTTATTCTTCTCACTGTTCCATGAGTTATGTTACGGGTCTCTTTTCCATCCACCCTACTTTTAAAGCCACATGGTTCGTAAGACTGCATTCAGAAATTATTCAGACCCCTTCCGTTTTTCCACATTTTGTTACGTTACAGCCTTATTCTAAAATTGATTAAATACACATTTTATTCATTAATCTACACACAATACCTCATAATTTCAAAGTGAAAACAGGTTTTAGACATTTTTGCATACGTATTAAAAATAAAAAACAGAAATACCTTATTTACATAAGTATTCAGACCCTTTGCTATGAGACTCGAAATTGAGCTCAGATGCATCCTGTTTCCATTGATCATCCTTGAAATGTTTCTACAACTTGATTGGAGTCCAGCTGTGGTAAATTCAATTGATTGGACATGATTTGGAAAGGCACACACCTATCTACAGTGGTGAAAAAAAGTATTTAGTCAGCCACCAATTGTGCAAGTTCTCCCACTTAAAAAGATGAGAGAGGCCTGTAATTTTCATCATAGGTACACGTCAACTATGACAGACAAAATGAGAAAGAAAAATCCTGAAAATCACGTTGTAGGATTTTTAATGAATTTACTTGCAAATTATGGTGGAAAATAAGTATTTGGTCAATAACAAAAGTTTCTCAATACTTTGTTATATACCCTTTGTTGGCAAAGACACAGGTCAAACGTTTTCTGTAAGTCTTCACAAGGTTTTCACACACTGTTGCTGGTATTTTGGCCCATTCCTCCATGCAGATCTCCTCTAGAGCAGTGATGTTTTGGGGCTGTCGCTGGGCAACACAGACTTTCAACTCCCTCCAAAGATTTTCTATGGGGTTGAGATCTGGAGACTCGCTAGGCCACACAGGAACTTGAAATGCTTCTTACGAAGCCACTCCTTCGTTGCCCGGGCGGTGTGTTTGGGATCATTGTCATGCTGAAAGACCCAGCCACGTTTCATCTTCAATGCCCTTGCTGATGGAAGGAGGTTTTCACTCAAAATCTCACGATACATGGCCCCATTCATTCTTTCCTTTACACGGATCAGTCGTCCTGGTCCCTTTGCAGAAAAACAGCCCCAAAGCATGATGTTTCCACCCACATGCTTCACAGTAGGTATGGTGTTCTTTGGATGCAACTCAGCATTCTTTGTCCTCCAAACACGACGAGTTGAGTTGTTTTGTATCCATAATTTACTGAAGAGTTTCCTTTATTTTGGCAGTTACCTGTATGTTTTGGACAGTAACTGAAGAGATCAAAACACAGGGAATAGTTCACCCTGGGAATCTGGTGGGAGGAGCTGTAGGAGAACAGGCTCATTGTAATGGCTGGAATGGAATACATGGAACGGAGTCAAACATGTGGTTTCCATATGTATGATGTGTGTGATACCATTCCATTTATTCCATTCCAGCCATTAAAAGGAGCACTTCCTCCTATAGCTCCTCCCACCAGCCTCCAATGATCTACATACAATAAAAGGGCCTCCTACTTGAATAATAGCCAACAACAGACAAGAAGCAGGGACTAAACAAAAACTCTAATGAGCAACTGCACAACTTTCACAGCTCACAGATTTGACTCCACAGTTACAACCTAGCGATACAACACAAGTACTTACTTCACTCTGGAGGCCAAGGAAGGGAAAGTAGGCAATAAGATAGATGAGTATAGCAGGAAAATCAGGGTGAATCACAGAAATGCTACAGGCTTTACTGCCGGTAATAGCAGATTTCATTCTCTGAATGTCAACCGCCTGGTTGATGGCTGACCATTTAAAAAACGATTCACTCTGCCATTGCATTGTTTTTGATCAGATAAGGAGGAAGCTACAAGTGAGCACTGAGGGCTACTTGATTAGCAGAGCAGTTAACCAGTTAATCTAAAGTAACTCTAGACTCCAGCCTGTGCTCCATGTGATCAGGACCAATGGCTTATGGCTTATGGCTTTGCAGCAGCACATGAAGCCAAACCCTGTACTGCTCGATATCTGCCTACAATGACTGCAGCCACATTGTGGCTGAGCCACTCAACAACCTTATCGATAAAATCAATTATGTTTCACCACGGCACTTATGAATAAGTATTTAAATTATCTTAAATTGACCTTAATTTCCCCCTATTTTTCAGAGAGCTGGCCGGTCTGGTTTGAAGTCAATCGTACTCCATCTTGAACAGTAAAAAAAACAAAAAACATTTCATATTCCAGATTGTATTTTCCTTGCATATGAAATTATATTATGTTAATAGTTAATGGAAGCGAGCGTATCTGGAAGGCAGGAAACTGCTGAGCCATGGAACGGTGATAACAGCTTTGCCCAGTTGCCCCCGTGAAGAATTACACTGAAACACAGCATGTCTTTAACCTCACAGATAAACTTAAAACAATGTCTACAGTAGCGTATGTTTGATCAGGGAACCCAATCACGCCCAGGAAAATTGGTCCAATTCTAAATTAAACAGAGAATCTGCAAGAACCCACATAATGGGATAAGATGGGATATATTATAAAGCTTACATGGTGCTGTCCCCCAGCTCTTCGTACAGGTTGTTGGTGGCAGCGACCGCTGATTTGCCAGTAAGGAGGGCCATTTGGATCTGAGCAGTTTTAGCACACTCCGCCTGTCTCCTTTAGTATTAGCATGGAGAGAAATTCAACCAAGTTACGTTAAGTTACAGCATCAGCATATTCTGCTACATTATAAATGCACACATAAATAAATATCTTGGTACACAGTGGCACCACAATATACTCAAAGAAACCAATTTTTGCCTGCACATTTCTTATTTATTGCCTCTGACTGCAGTGTATAAAAACAGGTTATGCACACTTCCCTGATCCCAATCATTGGCTTTGAAAACATGTTCGAGTCACTCAACCATCACAAAAATACACATTAGGCATGGCAAAATGTCTTGGAATTGCACAAAAATCATAATTTTCTCTGCAAACCATGACAAAATGTGTAGAATTGCAGGAAATAAGCTTTAAACCTGCAACATTTTCTCTCCGCCAACAAGAGGGGAGTGAACCGTTTGTTTCATGAACAGTGCTTGCGCACGCACAGGGGGGGTGTGGGATGTTCCCCAATGCTGGAAGGGGGGCCTGAGTCAAATAGTTTTGGAACCTCTGTTCTAGTCAAGGCCTATTCTATATAACTACTGCTGTACACACCTTTTCTATTCATATACTTCCCATAATATCTATACACAACATCATATATAGATACACTACCAGTCAAAAGTTTGGACACTCCTACTCATTCAAGGGTTTTTCTTTATATTAACTATTTTTTACATTGTAGAATAATAGTGAAGACATCAAAACTATGAAATAAAACATATGGAATGATGTAGTAACAAAAAAAAGTGTTAAACAAATCAAAATATATTTTATATTTGAGATTCTTCAAATAACCACCCTTTGCCTTGATGACAGCTTTGCACACTCTTGATTCCATATGTGTTATTTCATAGTTTTGATGTCTTCACTATTATTCTACAACGTAGGTGTGTCCAAACTTTTGACTGGCACTGTATATATATTAATAGATTTTTATTTGGATTTCATGTAATGGACATACACAAAATTGTCCTAATTGGTGAAGTGAAATGAAAAAAATAACTTGTTTCAAAAAATTCTAAAAAATAAATAACGGAAAAGTGGTACGTGCATATGTATTCACCCCCTTTGCAATGAAGCCCCTAAATAAGATCTGGTGCAACTATTACCTTCCGAAGTCACATAATTAGTTAATTAAAGTCCACCTGTGTGCAATCTAAGTGTCACATGATCTCAGTATATATACACCTGTTCTGAAAGGCCCCAGAGACTGCAACACCACTAAGCAAGGGGCACCACCAAGCAAGCGACACCATGACCAAGGAGCTCTCTAAACAGGTCAGGGACAAAGTTGTAGAGAAGTACAGATCAGGGTTGGGTTATAAAAAAATATCAGAAACTTTGAACATCACACGGAGCACAATTAAATCCATTATTAAAAAATTGAAAGAATATGGCACCACAACAAACCTGCCAAGAGAGGGCCGCCCACCAAAACTCACGAACCAGGCAAGGAGGGCATTAATCAGAGAGGCAACAAAGAGACCAAAGATAACCCTGAAGGAGCTGCAAAGCTCCACAGCGGAGATTGAAGTATCTGTCCATAGGACCACTTTAAGCCGTACACTCCACAGAGCTGGGCTTTACGGAAGAGTGGCCAGAAAAAAGTCATTGCTTGTGGGAGACTCCCCAAACATATGGAAGAAGGTACTCTGGTCAGATGAGACTAAAATTTAGCTTTTTGGCCATCAAGGAAAACACTATGTCTGGCGCAAACCCAACACCTCTCATAACCCCGAGAACACCATCCCCACAGAGAAGCATGGTGGTGGCAGCATCATGCTGTGGATATGTTTTTCATCGGTAGGGACTGGGATACTGGTCAGAATTGAAGGAATGATGGATGGCGCTAAATACAGGGAAATTCTTGAGGGAAACCTGTTTCAGTCTTCCAGAGATTTAAAACTTGGACGGAGGTTCACCTTCCAGCAGGACAATGACCCTAAGCATACTGCTAAAGCAACACTTGAGTGGTTTAAGGGGAAACATTTAAATGTCTTGGAATGGCCTAGTCAAAACCCAGACCTCAATCCAATTGAGAATCTGTGGAATGACTTAAAGATTGCTGTACACCAGCGGAACCCATCCAACTTGAAGGAGCTGGAGCAGTTTTGCCTTGAAGAATGGGCAAAAATCCCAGTGGCTAGATGTGGTAAGCTTATAGAGACATACCCCAAGAGACTTGCAGCTGTAATTGCTGCAAAAGGTGGCTCTACAAAGTATTGACTTTGGGGGGGGGGTGAATAGTTATGCACGCTCAATTTTCAGTTTTCTTGTCTTATTTCTTGTTTGTTTCACAATAAAAAATATTTTGCATCTTCAAAGTGGTAGGCATGTTGTGTAAATCAAATGATACAAACCCCCAAAAAATCCATTTTAATTCCAGGTTGTAAGGCAACAATACAGTGGCTTTCGTATTTATATTCCGGACTCTGATATTGCTCACTCTAATATTTATATATTTCTTATATTGCTTTAGTTATATTGCTCGATCTAATATTTATATATTTGTGATTTGCATGTATTGTTTTGTATTGTCAGGTATTACTGCACTGTTGGAGCTAGGAACATGAGCATTTCGCTACACCCACGATAACATCTGCTAAATACAGTGGGGGAAAAAAGTATTTAGTCAGCAACCAATTGTGCAAGTTCTCCCACTTAAAAAGATGAGAGAGGCCTGTAATTTTCATCATAGGTACACGTCAACTATGACAGACAAAATGAGAAAAAAAAATCCTGAAAATCACGTTGTAGGATTTTTAATGAATTTACTTGCAAATTATGGTAGAAAATAAGTATTTGGTCAATAACAAAAGTTTCTCAATACTTTGTTATATACCCTTTGTTGGCAATGACACAGGTCAAACGTTTTCTGTAAGTCTTCACAAGGTTTTCACACACTGTTGCTGGTATTTTGGCCCATTCCTCCATGCAGATCTCCTCTAGAGCAGTGATGTTTTGGGGCTGTCGCTGGGCAACACAGACTTTCAACTCCCTCCAAAGATTTTCTATGGGGTTGAGATCTGGAGACTGGCTAGGCCACACAGGACCTTGAAATGCTTCTTACGAAGCCACTCCTTCGTTGCCCGGGCGGTGTGTTTGGGATCATTGTCATGCTGAAAGACCCAGCCATGTTTCATCTTCAATGCCCTTGCTGATGGAAGGAGGTTTTCACTCAAAATCTCACGATACATGGCCCCATTCATTCTTTCCTTTACACGGATCAGTCGTCCTGGTCCCTTTGCAGAAAAACAGCCCCAAAGCATGATGTTTCCACCCCCATGCTTCACAGTAGGTATGGTGTTATTTGGATGCAACTCAGCATTCTTTGTCCTCCAAACACGACGAGTTGAGTTTTTACAAAAAAGTTATATTTTGGTTTCATCTGACCATATGACATTCTCCCAATCCTCTTCTGGATCATCCTAATGCACTCTAGCAAACTTCAGACGGGCCTGGACATGTACTGGCTTAAGCAGGGGGACACGTCTGGCACTGCAGGATTTGAGTCCCTGGCGGCGTAGTGTGTTACTGATGGTAGGCTTTGTTACTTTGGTCCCAGCTCTCTGCAGGTCATTCACTAGGTCCCCCCGTGTGGTTCTGGGATTTTTGCTCACCTTTCTTGTAATCATTTTGACCCCACGGGGTGAGATCTTGCGTGGAGCCCCAGATCGAGGGAGATTATCAGTGGTCTTGTATGTCTTCCATTTCCTAATAATTGCTCCCACAGTTGATTTCTTCAAACCAAGCTGCTTACCTATTGCAGATTCAGTCTTCCCAGCCTGGTGCAGGTCTACAATTTTGTTTCTGGTGTCCTTTGACAGCTCTTTGTTCTTGGCCATAGTGGAGTTAAGAGTGTGACTGTTTGAGGTTGTGGACAGGTGTCTTTTATACTGATAACAAGTTCAAACAGGTGCCATTAATACAGGTAACGAGTGGAGGACAGAGGAGCCACTTAAAGAAGAAATTACAGGTCTGTGAGAGCCAGAAATCTTGCTTGTTTGTAGGTGACCAAATACTTATTTTCCACCATAATTTGCAAATAAATTCATAAAAAATCCTACAATGTGATATTCTGGAGAAAAAAAATCTCAATTTGTCTGTCATAGTTGACGTGTAGCTATGATGAAAATTACAGGCCTCTCTCATCTTTTTAAGTGGGAGAACTTGCACAATTGGTGGCTGACTAAATACTTTTTTTCCCACACTGTATATAAGGTCTCACAGTTGACAATGCATGTCAGAGCAAAAACCAAGCTATGCGGTCGAAGGAATTGTCCTTAGAGCTCCGAGAAAGGATTGTGTTGAGGCACAGATCTGGGAAAGGGTACCAAAACATTTCTGCAGCATGGAAGATCTCCAAGAACACAGTGGCATCCATCATTCTTAAATGGAAGAAGTTTGGAACCACCAAGACTCTTCCTAGAGCTGGCCACCTGGCCAAACTGAACAATCGGGGGAGAAGGGCTTAGGTCAGGGAGGTGACCAAGAACCCGATGGTCACTCTGACAGAGCTCCAGAGTTCCTCTGTGGAGATGAGAGAACCTTCCAGAAGGACAACCATTTCTGCAGCACTCCACCAATCAGGCCTTTATGGTAGAGTGGCCAGACGGAAGCCAAAAGGCACCTAAAGACTCTCAGAGAAACAAGATTCTCTGGTCTGATGAAACCAAGATTGAACTCTTTGGCCTGAATGCCAAGCGTCACATCTGGAGGAAACCTGGCAAGATCCCTACGGTGAAGCATGGTGGTGGCAGCATCATGCTGTGGGGATGTCTTTCAGCGGCAGGGACTGGGAGACAAGTCAGGAACGAGGGAAAAATGAACGGAGCAAAGTACAGTGAGATCCTTGATGAAAACCTAACCCAGAGTGCTCAGGACCTCAGACTGGGGTGAAGGTTTACCTTCCAATAGAACAACGACCCTAAGCACACAGCCAAGACAACGCAGGAGTGGCTTCGGGACAAGTCTCTGAGTGGACCAGACAGAGCCCGGACTTGAACCCGATCAAACATCTGTGGTGAGACCTGAAAATAGCTGTACATCGACGCTCCCAATCCAACCTGACAGAGCTTGAGAGGATCTGCAGAGAAGAATGGGAGAAACTTCCTAAATACAGATGTGCCAAGCTTGTAGCGTCATACCCAAGAAGACTCGAGGCTGTAATCGCTGCCAAAGGTGCTTCAACAATGTACTGAGTAAAGGGTCTGAATACTTATGTAAATTTGATATTTCCGTTTTTTATTTGTAAGCAAACGTAACAAAATGTGGAAAAATTCAAGGAGTCTGAAGACTTTCTAAATGCACTGTATATCATTTTTATTCCGGACTCGGACATTGCTCATTCTGATATTTCTTAATTATGTAATTATTATATATTATTATATTTTTGGGATTTGTGTGTATTGTTTTGTATTTAGGTATTACTGCACTGTTGGAGCTAGAAACATAAGCATTTCATAACATAAACATAAGCATTTCGCTGCACCTGTGATAACATCTGCAAAATATTTGTACGCGACCAAGAACATTTGATTTGATTTGACCTACTGTATATGGCCCTGGTCAGTTTCACCCCTGCACTACAGTACTCCACCCTCTGGCCAGCTCCACTGTCTGGGCTCAGACACAGGTCGGCATGGCGACAGCAGGCGATTGGCAGACCACAGCGGTCTATCTTTCATGTGTGTATAGTGGCTGTGCATGCTCTCTCTCTCTCTCTCTCTCTCTCTCTGTTTATCTGTCTCTCTCCCTCTCTTTCTCTCTGTCTGTATCTGTTTGTCTCTTTCTCTCTCTCTTTCATCTCTTTCCCTCTCTCTGTTTGTCTGTCTGTCTGTTCCCTCTCTCCCCCCTCCCCCCCTCTATCTCCCAGTCCACTGCAGCTCAATGGAGCGCGGGCGGTGTGACAGGCCAGGCCAGGCTGGGTCCGGGCGGCTGGGGCTGTTCCCAGGGCTGCAGCGGTGATGGTGTCTGTGAGATCAAACAGGTGGCCCTGACAGTGGTGAGAAGCCAGGAAAATTAGGAGAGAGCTGAGCAGATCTATTACCAGAGAGAAACAAGACAGCGTGTAGAGTGTCTGCTGCCTGCCTCCCTCCCTGTCTGCCTCCCTGCCTGCCTCCCTGCCTGCCTCCCTCCCTGCCTCCCTGCCTGCCTGCCTCCCTGCCTGCCTCCCTGCCTCCCTCCCTGCCTCCCTCCCTCCCTGCCTGCCTCCCTGCCTGCCTCCCTGCCTCCCTCCCTGCCTCCCTCCCTCCCTGCCTGCCTCCCTGCCTGCCTCCCTGCCTCCCTCCCTGCCTCCCTCCCTGCCTCCCTGCCTCCCTGCCTGCCTCCCTGCCTCCCTGCCTGCCTCCCTGCCTGCTGCAACAACAACAACAAGAAAAGGAAGCCTTTGCCTTTTAACTCCACTGACTGGGGCCAGGATAAGTAATATTGTTTTGGTGTGTCGGCTGGGCTTGGTGCTATATAGAACCTTTATTAATGGTTCTTTGTAGAACCTTAGGAAAATGTTCTTTATAGCACCATAACGATTCCATTTAGAACCTTCTGAGCATGGTTCTTTATAAAACCTTCAAAAAAGGGTTCTATATAGCACCAAAAATGAATGCACTATGGTTACAAGCCAAATAACCCTTATTTGGCACTATATAGAACCTTTTTTTAGTGTGTAGGCCTTGGCAACTGAGAGGAGGCCTCAAACCTTTCATTTATCTCAGGGAAAATAAGAATACACAATTTAGGGTCCTGGTTGGCTCCACTGATGAAACAGTAATTTAACCTATTCTTTGATGTTTTCTTCATTCATTACCTTGGCTGTAGTTGAACTGACTGACTGAACTGACTGACTGAAGTATCCGAGGCCATCTTTTTGTGTTGTTGTCTAATTAACTGTAATTGCTTATTTTGTAGCCGGGCTTGTATGCACTGCATCGCCTTGTAATAAGATAAATTGTATGGATGGTCTGAGGACTAGTGACGCCAGGGAGAAGACACTCCCGCTGTCACTCCCCACCATAGAGTGTACATCTGCCGGCAGGAGCCTTGTTATTACGCCCTCAGCTCATTACTGGAGGACCCGCTCCCTTTGAGGAAGATGAATTCATTTTACAGGAAGGAATTTGGTCTCCACGCTGTCAGGCTGAAATATTTCCGAATTGTTTTGTTGACATGTGAATGCGTCTGCTATGTAGACTACAGTTTGCTTTGAGGTTCTTGGGCGCATGTCATATGTTTAAAGGTCCTGGTAATAATAAGGCTTCTTCATACAGTTATATATTTAAACACAGTCTTGACATAACTATTTGATAAAGATTGGATTTAAAGTTAATATTCATAACTGACCATATCCTGAGTGGCACACTGTACATCACACTGATGGTTTAGTTTTAGTTGACGTCATGGTTTAACCCATTACTTTCTCCAGTGACTTATTGCATTATCTCAGAGGTTACTATTCCATCACCATTTACTATTTCAGCCTTTAACCATCCAAAGTATTCTCCTGGAATTCCTTGAATGGCCCTCTGTCAGACATCTCAGTGTGTTGTGGTGGGTGGCAGGGAGCCTCTGACGCAGGGCCAAAGACAGATCTCTCTGGGAGAGGAAAGTAAATTACAGGCCAGCGCAGGCCCTAATGAGGCCCGGGGAGACTGGGTGACCCCCAGCCAGGCTTAAGGTGTATCGCTAGTACTCCATCTTCTGCCCGGGCCGCCGGGGCCGTACAACACAGCGCCGCTCTGCTGGGTGATTCATCATACAGCTGATCTGGAGTCAGCCACTCTAATGACAGGCCTCCCCTCCAGCACTGTTAGCATCTTCCCTCTCCACGCTGCCTGGTGCCAGTAGGTCTGCACCTCTGAACACTGGCTCCAGATCAGGTTTCAGCCCAATGGGAGACACACACTGACACTGCTACTGTAACCTGAGACTGGTAGTCCACCACAGACTGATCAATATGGGACACTACTAAAGGACCTATAAAGGCATTGTGTTTGTGATGCAGTAGGGAGTCTGTATATAATAACTGAAAATGTATTGGTCAGAGGAGGGTTGCCTGCCATGGTTCTCTATTCCATATATAATGCACTACTTTTGACCAAAGCCCTATGACCCTTTGTCTGGATAACGCATAAGCTGACATACCATTCTGATTCGGTCACGCTATTTCAGTCCAACTGACAGTTATTTATAACCTCTCAGATGTATTATGAGAAAGGTTACTTTCCATGTAATATTTCAAGTTGCACATCCACCAATCATTTTGACCAAAAAGTGGCCTAAATGGTATATGTATTAGTGAAGCCCTAATCCTCTTGTCCAAAGCCATGTCATTATCTAGCCATGAATCTCCATCTTGTCTCCTCAAACACTTGAGGATGTCTGCTCTGCTTCCAACATTCCTGGAGTGGCTACTGCAGTAAGGAATCATCAAATTACTCCACAAAGGTGGCTGTATTTCCAGTACGGCTGGATTGTCGAAGATAACACACACTTTGGATTTCCATGGAACTTGGACGGTCGTTTGACCACTGTCAAACTGACAGGATCTCTTGATGGTGGATGACGACCTAAATATGAATAAACATTTTACTTTATATACAGTAAATAAAAAATCGTAATCTATAAAGGCCTATGGGTCCGACTAATTTAAAGTGTCCTCTCAAGTCCCTAGACGGACCAGGGTTTGGGGCCAGTCTGAGCCGCCTTAGAGAGGATTAAAAGAGAGCCTCACCTTGTTGTATTTCCCCTCTCCAGTCCTCCTCAGGATTCCTCTTATATTCATCAGAAGAGGGCTTGAGAACCTCTGGCTTTACAGGCAGCCAGGAGTGGAGCCAGCAGGCCTAGTCTGCTCAGGTCACATCTGCACTAAGCTTCATGACATTTCATTAGTTGTCCCATCCACACATCCTAATCCCCATTTTTTTAGAGAGGTTCTCCGGAGCGGAGAACCCTGCAAATTAGCAAGAGGCACCAACAAGTAAGTGCACTGGCAGACTGGAGGTCCAGCCTGGTCTCATAGACTAGACGTAACATAGTAAATGTAAAAGTAGGTTGGTTGGTCGGGGTGGATGAGTAGGCATATAACGCAAATGTGTTCGAATCTCATCACTGACAACTTTAGCATTTGAGCTAATTAGAAACTATGCAACTACTTACACAATTTTAGCTACATTCAAACTACTTAACATGTTAGCTAACCCTTCCCCTAACCCTAACCTTAACCCTTTGACCGAACTCATTACCCTAACCTTAACCCTTAACCCCTAACCCCTAGCCTAGCTAACGTTAGCCACCTAGCTAAGGTTAGCGTTAGCCACCTAGCTAACGTTGGTGACAACATGTTGGAATTCGTAAACATATCATACGAATTGTAATTCATAACATATCATACAAAATGGATGATAGACATCCACAAATTAATACATACCAATACGAAACGTAACATATCATACTAATGGGAGTGTCCTGGATTTACGTTTACTATCCCGGCTTTACATCTACCCCTGAGTATAGGCTTGGAGGTCAGGAGACTAATGTATGGACTCTTTCCTCTAAGCTCCTGTCTCTGTCCTTTGATAGGGGAACATGTGATATCAATTATCATTACCATTGTAGGGGTTTTTGTCGGGAGCCCTGTTTTCGATCATTAAATTATTATCCTCTTGCTGTGTCTTTTAAGTATCACAGATTGCCTCCTCGGCTATCAGACATTGTTATCTTTCAAAGGAAGAACTTTTCTCCTCTGAGTGAATCCAGTTGTCTCTCACAGCAGCATTACTGCTAGTGTAGACTAGGAAGTTAATTTAAGGTTTAAAGGCATCAGAGACTTCCTCTTCGCAATCCTTTAAAAGGCCATTGAAGACCCATTTTTCTCCCTTTTTTTTCTGAAAGTATTTTTTCGCCTCATCCTAAATGTCAAGCTGCTCCAAACATGGTTATATGACTGGTCATGGAGAATTTGTTTAGATTAGTTTCTTCCTCAAATTCTGCTTTGCACTTTGGTTCCATAACAAGAGTGCATTTTTAAATATTTGGTGGATTTACTTAATACATATTTGAAAATAATTGACATTTTATTAGCATGAAAAAATACATATCGACTGCATATCGACTGCATGTAAGTGATGTTCTCTGGGTGTGCGCTAGCTCATGCTTTTTAATCGACTGCATGTGAGTCAGTATTTGTTGTACTCAAATATGTGAACAGAAGTTCATACACTGAGGGAATATATAGTAGGCCTACATTGTGTCTGTTCCCCTGGCTGTTGTGATGAAGGAATAGTCTGGAGACCTTGGTCAACAGGGTCCAGTGCCCAGTTTAAAACCTCATTTAGATGTCAGGTTTAATAAACAAACAGAAATGTTCGCACTAAATGAATGTCAGAATGTACGTTTACACAGGTGGATGTTTGCTGAAAACTGACAACCAGCCACTTTTACGTGAGTGTTTTCACCTTAGGGGAAACAAAGAACAGCCTTCATCTCTGCTGCTGAGGACACTGCGCCAATTCAAATCAATCCACCTTTATTTAAACAGGTACGTTAAAAGACACACACACACTGACAGACTGCCAGTGGATGCCATAGTGACCACAAGCTGCTGAGTAAGTGTGCGAATATCATTGGTTGGGTTGCTGGGGTGGCTTTGTGGGTTGTGGATGGTGTGTTCTCTCTGTGGCTGCCACAAGTGTTATCCTCCCCTCCTCTTCCAGTCCTCCCAAGAGTCTCTGAAACCTCTCTATGGCCCTCTTATTGCCACTTAAGCGCTATTCCTTTATTACCCAGAGGCTTGTATACTGGACTGATGATGAAGTGATGATGGGGGATGGCTCAAACCAGAGGGAATGTGTCTAGAGTTTCCTTGGCACGCCGCGCATGGAAAGTTGAGGTGATTTGTTTCAGAAACCCCTTCATCAATCACATTTATAATGACCCATTGCAATCCAACTGTGAAGACATGGTGAAAAAAACTCAAGGTGCTTATGTCATGTGTTTAACTCTAGGTGACTTCAAAGCTTTTTGCTTCTATAATGTAAATTCCTTTAAGCCAAGTGGTTCATTGCTGGAGCCTGGACTACTGATGTGCCTGGAATGACATTGGGCTCCCAAGTGGCGCAGTGGTCTAAGGCACTGCATCTCAGCGCTTGAGGCGTCACTACAGACCCCCTGGTTCGATTCCAGGCTGTATCACAACCGGCCGTGATTGGGAGTTCCATAGGGCGGCGCACAATTGGCCCAGTGTCGTCCGGGTTTGGCCAGTATAGGCCGTCATTGTAAATAACAATTTGTTCTTAACTGATTGCCTTGTAAGAAAAATGTCAGTCAGCCATGGAATGTATATAAAGGCACTACACTCCAGGCACTGGTTTTGTCACTGTGCTATACAGGATGGTAGAGAATACTTAGCGAAGTGGTACTTTGACCATCTGGATCGTGGAATGCTAATAGTAGTCAGTATATCAGTTGGCGAGTGATGTCCCACTCTTATCGCTCTCTCTGGATAAAATAACAAAGCAAAATGCTGATGTTTGTGGTCTTCATCTCAGAATAATCGCTGTAAATAGCTTTGGTATTTGGAATTGTTTGTCTGGACTGTAACTTCTCAGAAATGTCTGTGTAAAAGAAATGACCCAATTACTAACTTGGCTCTGCACTGTTGTTCACAATGGACGTTTCTTGTCTTCTTCCCTTAGTAAGTAAAAAGCCTCTTAGTAAACATGTTTATTTGGATGGGAAGCACCTGTGGGCCAGGGACGGCGATTAGGAGCTGTCTCAGACTCCAAAGGCGGTTGTTTTTACCTGATAGGTAATGCTCTGTGTTATTAAGAGGACTTCCTTCACCTGCACACAGGCTCCACTCAACGTGTCAACACCGCACAGCACGGCTAGCCATTCCTGTCAAGTTAATCAGTAGGGTCTACTCTACTCTCCAAGGGTTGTTATGGACACGGTCTAGCACGGCACCTCTTATCATGCCATAGAGGCTGGGGGGACAAAACAACACACAAAACATTCTTCCACACATTCTTTTGCTAAACACATTATTTGGTTTCAGCCCTCGCTGTGAAAAGATTTGTATGTGTGCCCTATCAAGATAAATAATATTTATGGTTGTGTGCTATGCATGGTTTTCATCAAAATCGCTCTTGTGCTTTTGGTGAACTTTCTGAGCTGTGGCAAACCACACGCCTAAGGCTAAGCTCCCACAAACGGAGCTGAAACCAAGGTATTGGCAGGAGAGGTAACGAGAGTGGTATGTTTGTAATTGCGCTAAAAAAGACTGTCATTTAGTGTCACATCAGTTAGGGTCTTGTATGAGGAGACCACAGGCACAGTTTGTCAGGTTTTTATACGCAGGAAGAACATACCTCTTACTCAGCAGTTGTGTGTCTGCGGTATTAATGTCACTATTTATCCCTATTAAAGATGTAATCTTTATGCAACTTCAATTAATCAATACAGTCAGCTCCAGGATACATGGTTATTTGATTATTTATACTAGGCTTCTGTATTTATATCCACCTCCACAGTGGTCCTCTGTAGCTCAGTTGGTAGGGCATTCTTTGGTGTTTGCAAGGCCACGATAGTGGGTTTGATTCCTGGGACCACCCACACGTAAAATGTATGCACGCATGACTGTGAGTCACTTTGGATAAAAGTGTCTGCTAAATGGAATATCATTGTATACAGTATATTACATCCTCTGACTGTATTGTGACAAAGGTTACTTCTTCGTAATACTGACAAGTTCAGGTCTGTCTGACAAGTGTTTCCATCTAAACAGTTTAAACAGCACATTCCTGTGAGCATGAAAGCCAGTTCTTTAATCTATGAGATTTAATCAATACATTATTTTATTTTGTAATTCTGCAGTGGTGTGCCAGAGATGGATAGGCAGATAGCACCAGAATCAGTCACTTATCAAATAGACAGTAGTCTCTGGTCAAGTTGTCCAGTTTTTTACCTGTAAAATCATTTATATATTTGGAACATATATAGTTGATACAGAAAAATAGGCTATATTTAAAAGAGAGAGAGAGAGAGAGAGAGAGAGAGAGAGAGAGAGAGAGCGAGAGAGAGAGAGACCCTTGAAAAGAAGTCACCCACATTTTGAGTCAATGACTTGAGACTGATGGCCTAATTGTCCGTTTTTTTTTTTACTGCCCCGTATTCAAAAGATTAGCCAGCTGGCTCTGGCTGGTTCTGGAGCTGGGTTTTGTCATAAGCATTGATTTAGGGAAAACTTCGCCACAGATGGAAACCACTGGCCTATCTTTGACTTTGCCATCTATTGCTATCTCCAAAGTTTTTTCATCTTCCATAAATTGCGGCCTCGAATCCGCCATAGAAATTAGAAAGAATAAGATGAAGCTTCGGTAATATGAATAACTATTGAAAGATAGCTGATATGTGTTTTTTCTACATTGTAATGGACACGGTGCAACCGTTGGTAGGCTGCTGGAAAGCTTTGGCTGCGGTACTGCAAAGCCAAGTCAGCCCGTGCTCATGGTTTTCACAGGGGAAGTGAAATGATAGGCTAGAATGACTTTGCTCATGATCATGCACGCCGCAAATGACATGTAACTAGAAGTTCCTTGAATTTTCTTTCGCGGTTGCGTTTTCATTATCTGGATAAACACATCTGGATAGACACCAATCAAAGCAGTGGAGCGCATAGTGAAGCAAAACTTTTGTGGTCAAAACCATTCATCTGGGGGCGACGGGGTGAGCGGGTTTTGAAAATGCTATCATATTACGCAATTATACAGTTTATAAAATGGTCATATATATATATTTCTATATATACTAGCTAAAAAATAAGTGAACATTTAGAAATTATCCAATGGATTATGACATTTTTCTGGGGGGAAAAGGTGGCGGTGCAAAAACATATTTTTTATTTGCTCCATGGCTCAGGCAGCCAAGTGGACATAAGGCTGTTTGGTTCAGCTCAGTCACTTTCTGATTAATAAACAATGCCAAGATGGCGGGTGATAACATTCAAATAAAACCCAGCCCTGAAACAAAACACAGGCTGAAAATAATTTGTATGTCATATCATTGGAAAAGACACCGCATTCACACGGATTTGCTGAAGTGGGGGGGGGTTCGGATTTGTTACTTCAAGCCCAAACATATCATACTTTGATTAAGCGATGACTTATTGACTTAAATCGTTGTGCAACATCATGTGTAAGCTCTGGTCAACTAGAAAAAGTGGATTTCTACTGGTGTGGGCGTTTAAAACTTGTAGTGTATTTGAGGTTTAAAAAGGTTTCTGAAGTAATTTCCACTTTGAAATGTCAGACTTGATTTTCTCTTACGAAAAATGTATCAACCCCTCCAAAAATGTCAATGAATTATAATCCACATAATAATTCACATTTCCTGTTGCTGCAGGATTATTTTCCTGCTGTAGAAAACTTGCTGAAATTAAGATCCTACATCTGTATCATATGAAAACGGAGGATCAAAACATTACAGGAGCGGAACAATCAACGTGTTGGTGATGACACTGTGAAAGGAAAGATCTGTCAACTTAATGGAGGCAATAAATTCTCATTCTGGTTGTGGACAGCAGGTAGCCTAGTGGTTACAAGCACCGGGACAGTAACTGAAAGGTTACTGGTTTGAATCCCTGAGCCGATTAGGTGAAAAATTGGTTGATGTGCCCTTGAGCAAGCCACAACCCCTAGTTCTTCTGGATAACAGTGTCTACTCAAAATTTTCAACATCTCAGATTTATGAAGGTTCTCATTCACATCTGGAAGATTCTTATTCTAGTTTGACAGAGAATTAGAGGCAATCATTCAAAAAATCTTGCACTATTTACATTTCTGAAGTAAATTAAAAACCTAAACCTTGAGGTTGTGACTGTGTTTTTACAGCAGGCCCTGTGCTTTCTGTGTTAATAGTATCTTATCATTAGAGCTGCTGTGTGAGAGTGAGTATTTTCTCACAGCTCACCAGACTGTAAAACCGGGGGTTAATTGATATTGCCTTTGGGTGAAAGGGTCACTTCAAAACATATCCTTTTTGGCAGTTTCAAGTTCTCAGAGATTTGTTTTCTCTTTTAGAGGAAACGGGTAAGTATCCTCAGGTAACGGTGAATGATTTTGCCCCAAGTCTTTTCACATGAATAGGCACCTTGAACATAACCACACTACCTTAGCTGTTGGGGCAGAGACACTCTTTGAAGTCTTGTAATGTGCACCCTCCCTCTTTGCTTTATGTATGGTTGTTTCAAGCACAAAAGAGAAGGGACCCCCTTTTTTTAGTTCATTCATATTTTGAGAGACAATGATTGTAAAGAAAAAACATTTGTATTTGTTAAAGGGTAAAGAAATGTCTGAACTGAGTTGGGTGGAGGAAGTATAGAGCTTTTCTCTCAGCTCTTCCAGTCCTTTCTTCCGTTCCCCATCTTGTTCATCATTGTTACTAGACACCAAAGTGCTAAATGTTGTTTGTCTTCAGATAGTGGTGGACCTGGGAAGGCCCTCCTTTTTGAAGTGTGTCATCGAACTTTAAAGGCTGCCTACTGTTCCTGTTGGCAGACGAAGATCATCTCAGAGCATCTGCTTTAGTTCGACCCATTGACACACATTGTATTCCCGTTTTAAACACCGTGTGCAAATGAGCCGACACAGAGATAGTCATGTGGAAGTACTAGGCCTCTATTAGATCCAACATTGTATTACCCAACGGCTCACACCACCGGACAACAGCCACTGACAACAGAAAATCCAACACATTTACACCTCCGCAAGATCAAAGATTTGTCCTCTTTCTTGTGGATGCCATCACTTAAGCAAATGAGATTGCTTGTAACCCTCTCTTTGTCTGGTGTAAATCAGTCTTTTGTGAAAAACAAATGGGACCGTTATGTGTTTCATGGTAGAAGAGGTGGAATCAAAGGTAAGCGGCCCCAATCCTATTAAGCTCTCTAAACTGTACAAGGCCCAATGGAGACAATTGAAAAAACAGTAAATAGGATTTGGCGGCTTCCCTTTAAAGAGCCATGAGGAGAAATAGATGTGACATAATTGGCCTTAATATTGAACATCAGAAGATTGAGTAATCCAGAGGAATGGCATTTCATGTTTGGGACAGGCGATAGAGATTGGGCTTTTGTACCAAAGTGTTTGGTTAACCCCCAGAAGTATTTTGAGACATAAGGCTACAGTATGCAATGATATCTCACTTCTTTTGACCTACATGAGTTGATGGTGAAAACCAAGAGAAAGACTGTCAACAGGCCTCTTGCAGAGAAATACAGTATGTTGACAGAATTAACCAACTTCACTCAAAGACATGCTACCAAATTATTCAATTGGCTTGAAATGAATTTATGACTTGAAGTGAGCAATTTATGGCCCATCACACATTGACTGAAATAATGTGAGAGTCTTATGGAAAGAAATTGATGAATTTGTGTTTCCTTCCACTTTCTAAGAAGCACAATGTTAATATACTCCAAAGATTTGCTTGGAAAGGGCTCTTAAAATTCTCTTGATGAAGATACATTTACTTTTTCAGTTGCAAATACATAGTGAATCATATTTCCTCATATTGAATATATTTTTGTTTGTTAGTGCGAGTCAGCAGAGTGATTTAAGTGATAAATGTTGTACACGTGATTAATGTCAAATGCAAAACAAGATGGCCGTGACAGAGTTGCAAGAATTATACACTTTCAAAAATGAGAAATGAGAGCAACATTTCTTCCCAAAGAAAATCTGGGCCAATTAAAGTAATGAAACGCAGCAGACATTTTATGCAGGAACTCAAACCAGGAGATTTGTTTATCTTATTTCATTTTTGTCTGGTACTAAAGCTAGACATAACACTGTGTTGTTTTTTAGTGTTTGCTCGGAACTGAAAGGATCTATCTAGAAAGGCTGGTATGTCGGGATGTCCAGAAGGCCCAGTCTGAAGCATGGCCGGTCTGAATCAGATCTTTCTGCAGCTGTAGAGGCCTGGGTTGCCTGGAATACTCAATTATAGTCTTTGAAATTGTCATATAACAGAAAATAAGGAAATCTAATGCTAGCCTATTCAGTGTTTCCCAAACTCGGTCCTCGGGACCCCAAGGGGTGCACATTTAGATTTTTGCCATAGCACTACACAGCTGATTCAAATAATCAACAAATCATCAAGCTTTGATTCATTTTAATCAGCTGTGTAGCGTTAGGGCAAAAAACTAAACATGCACCCCTTGGGGTCCCGAGGACCGAGTTTGGGGAAGGACCGGGTTTGCGAAACACTAGCTTATGTGATTGATGAAATTTAGTGTACGTCTATGCCAGGTGGTGTGGTTCTTTGCGACCAGCAAGCACGCAGAGGTAGGGCTAAAGTAGTTGGAGGTACGCATGTTGCTAGGCTTCATAATGACCTGTTTTGTATAAACATTGTTTACAAAATGTGTAAAAACCCTTTGGCGACACAAACTTTGGCAGTTTGTTACATTATAAATCGTATTTTTTTGTGGCGCTGGTAAAAAAGCCTGCGGACATATTCCTGTTTTTTCTGGACAGGAGGAATATGCAAATGATGTTGGAGTTTTGTTGATGTTGTTGAAAATGCAAGGTTGGCGGTCAAAGAGGACCGTGGACTCTTTTTCGAACTTTTTACTCAGTCAAACAAATAATGCTATATATAAAAATATGGTTTGTTTAGACTCTAGGTTGCATTAATATTTGCCATTGTAGGTAACGTTGAAATCACATTTCTAGTAGTTGACTTGAGGCTACACCAAACCATGTTTTTAAACCACGTTAGATTGAGGCATGACATTTACCTGAGAGGCCTTCAGTGGGCTTCATCTGGACACAACTTTAAGGAGGTTGTGTGTTTGCTTGGATAGCAGACTATCGTTAGTGGAAATTGACAGGATTTGTCTGCACATATAAATGTCCACCAGACATTAAATCATTATAGCGAAAATACTTTCCATTCTTTAATTACAGCTGTTAATTTAAACTGCTTCAGTGACACAAGCATCACATGAAGTCCTGCTGTCATGTTAAATCAACATGCGTCTGAGACAAGCAGAGATTCACCATATCAAAGGACTATCTCTGTGATTGAGTGGCAGAAGTAAACCTGTGGTTGATGCTAGGATAATATTTTGGAATATACAGTATCACAGTCCTGTGTTTGTGTGAATCATCAGCCCTTTCAAGCCAGCAAAACACAGTGTCACGTTTTAGTGTGAAGAGTCTGAAGCAAAGCATCTATTTACCTTCTCTGGGTTACGAGGCTGTGGTTTAGGTTAGGTTAGCTGTGGTTTCTACCCCAGCACACACACACACACACGCGAACACACACACACACACACACAGCTGGTTACAGTCCTGTGCAGCAGGCTGACCTTGGTTTCCCTTTCCCTAGCCCTCTTTACTGTAAGTCAGAGGGTGGATTTACGACAGGGGCCAGTCACGTAGTTCCTCATCACTTTCCTCTCTCTGTCTCCGTCTCCGTCTCTATCTCTCTGTCTCTCTCTCTCTCTCTCTCTCTCTCTCTCTCTCTCTCTCTCTCTCTCTCTCTCTCTCTCTCTTTCTGTCTCTCTCTATCTCTCGCTCTCTCTCTCTCTCTCTCTCTCTCTTTCTGTCTCTCTCTCTCTCTCGCTCTCTCTCTCTCTCTCTCTCTCTCTCTCTCTCTCTCTCTCTTTCTGTCTCTCTCTCTCGCTCTCTCTCTCTCTCTCTCTCTCTCTCGCTCTCTCTCTCTCTCTCTCTTTCTCTCGCTCTCTCTCTCTCGCTCGCTCTCTCTCTCTCTCTCTCTCTCTCTCTCTCTCTCTCTCTCTCTCTCTCTCTCTCTCTCTCTCTCTCTCTCTCTCTCTCTTTCTTTCTTTCTTTCTTTCTTTCTTTCTCTCTCTCTCTCTTTCTTTCTTTCTCTCTTGCCATTTCATGTCCACCTTATTATTTTTCATATTGGAATACCAGGGCTGTCTAGTAACCTTATGACAGTCATTTCCTCTGCACAGAGAGGTTCCACCGCCTGGTGCAGATGTAGCCTCCTGCAGGAAAGTCTGTTGGATGAAGGGCTCTATTCAATCCGTATCGCGGGAAGTTCAGCGTTACAGCGTGATTGAAATTTAAAGGCAATGTTCACGTGTTAGCGGAGACTGCGTTCACGGTAAACGATGCATAACACTCAATCGGTAATGAACTTTCTTTAACTCAGATTGAATAGAGCCTGAAGTTCTATTGGAATAAATTGGAAAGGATTGGAAGGAGGGAGTTTGTATTGATACAGACAGCATACTGAGTATCCTTGTCATTAAGGATGTGGCCAGCTTCGTAGAGCCAGACGACAAATCCATCCCATATTTGTGGTAGGCTATATCAATGTCTGTCTGGCAGAGAGGCAAAAATCCAACAATGATTCAAAATATTATGCTTTTGGCAGAGATAAAGACATTTGGTTAGATAATACAGGGGTAAATTCAAAGTCGATATAGTCTGTCTATAATATACTAAACAAAAATATAAACGCAACATGTAAAGTGCTGGTCCCATGTTTCATGAGCTGAAATAAAAGATCCCAGAAAGTTTCCATAAGCACAAAAAGCTCTGATGGAATGTCCACCAGAGCTGTTGCCAGCTCTACCATAAGCCGCCTCCAATGTCGTTTTAGAGAATATGGCAGTACGCCCAACCAGCCTCACAACCGCAGACCACGTGTAACCACGCCAGCCCAGGACCACTTTCTTCACCTGCGGGATCGTCTGAGACCAGCCACCCGGACAGCTGATGAAACTGAGGAGTATTTATGTCTGTAATAAAGCCCTTTTGTGGGGAAAAACTAATTCTGATTGGCTGGGATCTGGCTCCCCAGTGGGTGGGCCTATGCCCTCCCAGGCCCACCCATGGCTGCGCCCCTGCCCAGTTATGTGAAATCCATAGATTAGGGCCTAATTAATTTATTTCAATTGATTGATTTCCTTATATGAACTGTAACTCAGTAAAAAAAAAAAAAATGTTGCATGTTGCGTTTAGATTTTTGTTCAGTATACTGTTCATCTGCAGTTCCCAGGCAATGTGGTGAACTGTCTTGTAAGCAATGTCTTGGTAATGAACACAATCACTGCTCCATATAAAGTGCAATATATACTGATGCTGAAGGTAATCCCTTCAGCTAGCTTTTAATTGAAGATTTACATTTACATGTTAGTAATTTAGCAGACGTTCTTATCCAGAGGGATTTACAGGAGCAATTAGGGTTAAGTGCCTTGCTCAAGGGCACATTGACAGATTTTTCACCTAAATCCTTTATGTCTCTGACGGTCAGAGTCTGACCTGCAAGTCTTTGGGTAAACCAGCGACAGTAAAGGTGTTTGACTGTTCCTTTCTGTTTGTGTACAGACCCCCCAGACAGCCGTCTGCTCTTCAGAAGCTCGCTTCTCTGTGAGCTCCTATGTGTGACGCCTGACATCATTACTGATGGAATTTCACGTCTGTAATTTTCAAACATGGCAGTCAGGCTGCTAGTAAAAAGTACAGCCGCTAGTACTGGGTCATCTATCTAGGTGCTAAAAAAATGATTTTGCTGTGTCACCAAAAAACAACACTATTAAAAATGTACACTCTTAGAAAAAAAGGTGCTATCTAAAACCTAAAAGGGTTCTTTGGCTGTCCCCATAGGAGAACCCTTTGAAGAACCCTTTTTGGTTCCAGACAGAACCCTTTTTGGTCCCAGGTAGAACCCTTTTGGGTTCCATGTAAAACCCTTTCTGCAGAGGGTTCTACCTGGATCCAAAAAGGGTTCTGTCTGCAACCAAAAATTGTTTTCTATGGGGACAGCCAAAAAATATGTGTCAAATATGCTTTTTTATCATACTTAACTTCTTACATAATGCTTACCTTGTGAAGTCACACAACGGAAATCTTGTTCTCACAAAACCAAAGACTTGTGGAAGTGACAACTCCTGGAAGTCACCACAGTCATTTGCATCTACTTAAGACATGTCAGGGCACATTCATTGGTAGATCCGATTCAAGAGGAAGTTGTTGTGCCACTCCTTGTCCAGTAAGGTTATAGCCTTCAGATCTGCGCTGTAGTGTTCACAGGAAGGATAACATATTTATTGTCACCCACACTAATGGGCAGTGGG
Organism: Coregonus lavaretus; assembly: GCF_964263955.1. NCBI lineage: Eukaryota > Metazoa > Chordata > Actinopteri > Salmoniformes > Salmonidae > Coregonus > Coregonus lavaretus. Next base: position 84,669,298 of record NC_139988.1, on the reverse strand, counting down.
GAGGCGGAAGGGCAGGTTTAATTACTAATCACCTGTATCCTGTTTTCCCATCAAACCAACATCGTTAGTCCTTTGATGCCGACATCAGAGGGCCATAGACAGCAGTGCATCCACAGGTTGTGGGCAACAATCTCCCTTCCTCGCCTCACCAGTTATTATCTTTGTCGTTTAAATGAAAGAGATCCACGATGATGTCCCTATTCATGCAGTCGGTTATATTGCATCCACTTATATTCCTTACAGCCGGCTAAGTTCTTGGAAAATAACAGCCCACCAACATCCTCATTCAGATATGAATATACAGTATTAGAGTAAACTCTAACCCTAATATCTATTTTACACCTGCTTTGGGTGCAACCAAATTTAGTAATTAGAGACCGTGGGGCTCACTTAAAGAGATGTGTGTTCCAGGTTAACGTTCAAAACATTGGATGAAGACACCAAAGGTTTCATCAAGAAGAAAGGTTATAGGTTAGCAGGTGGACTCTGTTGATGGTTATCGTTAAGTTTCATAGATGTTTAATGATCTGTATTACAGTTGTCTGTGTGTGTGAACACAGATCCAAAATCAGGTTTGTGTCATGAATTACTCTTCATTATAAACTGGGTGGTTCGAGCCCTGAATGCTGATTGGCTGACAGCCATGGTATATCAGACCGTATACCACAGATATGACAAAACATTTATTTTTACTGCTCTAATTATGTTGGTAACAAGTTTATAATAGCAATAAGGCACCTCGGAGGTTTGTGGTATATGGCCAATATACCATGGCTAAGGGCTGTATCCAGGCACTCCACGGTGCGTCGTGCTCAAGAACAGACGTGATATATTGGCCAAATACCACACCTCCTCGTGTCTTATTGCTTAATTAACATTATGATTATCTTCTGATTGGTTTTGTCTTTAAATATATATATATATATATATTTTTTAAAGCCTACATTTAAATCCCATATAAATAAATGACACCCAATTCAGGGTTCTATTCAATCTTTAAAGCGGAAGCGTTACAGATTCCACGATAGAAATGGAAGGTTCATTTCTGATTGAGCTGACATGTGCAGCATTTACCGTGATTACAGTCTCCGCTAAAGCAGGAACAAATCCTTTCAATTTTAATCATTCTGTAAAGCTGAACTTCCGCGATGCGAATTGAATAGAGCTCTTAATGAAAAAACTGCACAGTACACAGTATATAGCAAAACAAGTCTTGACCTCAACATCCAGATCAGGAAAACACACAGGTTGGAACATGTGTGTTTAATAGCACATTTCACATTAATGTGTTTGTGTTTTTCTAACTATGTTTGTTTGCAAGCCTCCAGTTACTTAACTACTCACAACTTCAAAGATGAGGGGGCTTTGAGGTACTCTGTAAAACATTCACACTGCCCTGTTCAGTAGAGGTGAATTGCTGTTTTATTGTATTGCGCTGCAAAGAGGGGATCCATTATTTTACACCGAATGTTTGCGGATTAGTAATGAGTGAATACCAGGCAGCAACCTGTACTTAAAAGGGTACCCTTTCCCTTTAAGGGTGTAGATAAAATTGCGCTACCCTTGCTTTGGAGTTTAAAAGATGTCCACTCTTTTCCTCAAATAATTAACTCTATGTCTAGTGGGTCGCTTATGGTTTCCTCCTCGCCATTGCACTGAGATTCCATCCACAGATGTTTTGGGTCTACCCTGCTGCTGAAACAAAGCTGGGGGAAGCACATGCATGGGAAGAGGACAACTGAAAACGGTATATACCGTGCTTTGAAATGCCTTCCCCCACTGCTTTGTCTCGCCTGACAGCTTGAAGTAAAGACGAACTCTTCAGTTTCTCGTTAAGGCGGGGGAACGCAAAGGAAGTCGAATGCTGCGTCCTGAAAGAAAAAGTACTTTAAAGGGATGTTTTGTGCACTATGTATTGGAGATGCAGAAGTGTGTCCGTTTGATACATTGCTTCCCTTTTCAATTACATTCATTTGTTGTAGAATCAGATTCATTAAATTAATTTGTTCTTGTACCCACCGTACGCTTGTGATCTGGGACAAGCATGACGACACGCAGCATTCATACCTCCCTGCAAGTTCAGAGTCTAACATCAGAGTTCACTTCATTATCTGAGTAAACTGGGAGTTACCATCAAGCCTCCATATCGTCGCTGTCTGATGAATACTGATCTCCAAAATAAACAACTTTTCAGGAAAATTACTATTTTGTTCCCATTAAAGAACATGCAATTCTGAAACTTCAGAAGCTATTCAGAATTCATTTTGTTGCTCCTAGAGTCATGAAATGTTCAGAGTACATTGGGGGAAAAACAAGGTTTTTCATCCGACAATGAAGAAATGTTAGTAAGGCCCTATGGTTCTTCCGCTCAGGATGAACAGGTCAGAGGTACTGTGGTGAGCCTCAACCTCTCCTAGTCACTCTATAAAAGAGCCATATGAAAGGCAGCAGTAGCAGAGGGAATGGTCCTACACTGTGTGCATCAAATTAAATCAGCGGTAGATGTTTGAGGTTAGGATTGGTGCAATAAAGGGAAGTATCACAGTGATTCTCATAGCCTAATACGTTATTCCCATAATACATGGAGTTTTAGAACTGAAGCAATTTGCATCAATAGTTATAACTGTGTTGTATACCTTGTAGTACGTAATGTTTGGAATTGGTCAGACTAATGGAACAGCCAATATCAATCCTTTGACTGCATCAAGTAATTTCCCCTTTCCCTTGGTAGATCTCTAAAGCAGTAAATTATTACATCGAATAATGTGCAAATTATTTCGTAAGACGCTTAAATACCGTAACACTCTTTATTTCAAATAAAAATATAGACATTTATATCAGAATCTATATAAACTCGTATAAATCAGTGTTAATAAATGTACAATAAAACGTAAATAGAGCACCTTCTTCGAATAGTTGTGACTAAAAATAATTAAGTGCCATCATCTATATGTTATGTACAATACAGTAATTTACTGTAATAATCATAAATCTCAAGTTCCATACAGAAACAATCACAACTACTCTTGTCATTTTTGAAGAACAAAATCTGAAAACCACACAAAAACAGTCCCAATAGAAAACTCCTTCCTCTCCACTTCGCTTGTCAGAAATCACACCAGTCCTTTAGTTTAGAATTTCTGAAAGGCTAAGGAAATCCATGGATTGCTGCTGACAGTTTATTGATTCAATGTCTTTGGCAAGTGTGCAGACTTCGAGATGCCTTGCTGTTGTGCTCCCCTCTCTGTGTTCTGCAAGACAAACCGTCTCCACAGTCACATCGCTGGAATATCTCCAAACCATGTGTGCCTTTCCTTTGGTGCTTGGTGCAGACCTGACCTTCTTTCAACACTGGCTTGCAGATCTTGGACCAAAAATGCCGTGCACAGCAAAGTCCCTCTGTGCAATCTGAAGACCTCAGGCAGTTCTCACCTTCCAGACCTGAAAAATAAGATACATTAGTTTATTGTAGGCTTTGTTTATAACAAGACATATATCACTCTGAGTCCATTTTCAATAGTACATTTCATAACTGATTTGTTACATACCTTTAGGGGTTTGTGAAAGATCTTGTGTGGGCACCTTGGAGTGCAGTTCCACTGTAGCGTTGTCCTCATGTGTATTGAATATTGGCATTCCGATGTGCTGAACGATCTCAGGATCGCTGGTCAAACACAGGCCTAGGAATATAACAAGAAGATCAAACATGAGAGGATGTGCTTGAAATTACACTAGCTCCTTCAACAAGTGTGTAGAATTACTCAAATTCAACTGACTACACTTCTCTTCAAAAGATCAAAGCAGTGAGGAATGGCATTAGACACATATTCTAAATGCCCTATAAAACAGATTAGATGGTGTAATTTAATATGAATGTGTTGGGACTTGTAGGCTATTCACCATTACTGCACTGGTTGCCAGGGCAGCACATAGCATCCCGGATACAGCGCTTCCTGCGCTTCTTGCATGGGAGACAGGCACCTCGGGACTCAAAGCAGAAACCATGGTCACCGCACTCCTCATCTGCCGAGCAACTCAAAGACTGAAAGAAGAAATTCAGATGATTAATTTTATGCATTCAACTTTTTTGTATATAGTTGCCAATTTAAATATTAGGCTAGGCATATTGCCGATGGTAAACTGTTCAATTTAACTATGAGGGAAACCATGGTCCATTTTAAAACCTCCAAATTCAACACAATGGATAACCTACTTTGATAAATATAAAATAGCCTACTTGTATGACTAATGGGATACTGGGCTTACCTGTATGGTATCAATTGCCATGTTTTGGGTCCCGCTGTCAAAGGTAAATTCGTCAGGGTTCGCGCTGACGGGGTGACTCTGACCCGCCACTCCAGGTATGTTCTTGATGGCATTTGAGTTGAGAAACACTGATCCAGCGCATGCAGAATGAAAGTATCCGACCATCATATAAAAGGCAGCGGAAAAAACGAATGGCAGGATAATTGTCATTGTAGAAGTGGTTGTTGTATGTGGAAATGGTTCCAATTCCAAGATGCAATAGTAGCCTAGCGATCGAAGGCAGGTAGGAGCGCACTAGTAAAGCGGAGTAGGCTACCTCTGTAATCCGATGATTCCTGATGTGCGATTTATACATGTGGAGTTGTTTGCATTCCCGCCCCCAACTATGTGTAACAAAGGAGTGGATGAAATTTCAAAGGGTTCAGCTCATGACGCATCCCGCAGCAAGTAGGCTGCCCACCCATTGGCCGGGAATCCTAATCCAAAACGTCTCGCAATGTTTGTGTACAATTATCAATGACTCTTCACGGGATGACATCAAACAGACACCGACACATTCTTCTCTTAGACACGTTACCAGCATTTCAAGCAAGATAATATGAATAGGTATATCACCTAGATGCAGCTACAATGTATGAACGTTTTACTCATAATTTGTGGCGCATTATCAACATTTGTCAACATTTATTGAGAAATGAGCAGCCTCTTTTATCCCAGAAAGGTGCCACTTGTTGTACTTCGAGTCAATATTTCGATATGAAGAAAATATTAACGGGGGCTACATTGTGTATGGTACATCGTTTTTCGTTGTAATGCTACTGTTTATAAATCGATTATAACTTTATAACTATAGTTTCGCTGACCACAGACGACCCATGGGGTGATCATTCAAGACATTTTCTCCCCATTAACAGCATTTGATCGGTAATTGTAACGAGAGAACTTTGAAATGCACTTGATTAAACAAGGCGGTGAAAATCAAAGGGAAATATGCAAATCTCGGAGAGTGAAAAGTTTACCGAATTAATTACTATTCAGGCTAACTGCTTAAAAATAAAAATGGGTTGATGATTAGCACCCCACGATAAGGAATTCACATCGGTCTCTCTGAACCTTAATCTGTAGCCTGTAAAACAATTAGACACACAAGTATTCCCTTCCCCTCAGATAAAGCTATCAGCCTAACCTCTAAAGCACCTCTTGTGTTGATGTAGTCTATTGTGCCAATTTCAACGTTACTGAGAATGTAGTGGCAAAGGCCTGCTAACCAATAGGTCTATGACTGCTATTTGACAATTAAAAGTTTAAATTATTGTAATAATTCTACAGAGAATTCTAGCTGTTGCTTAATATCAGGTTATGAAAGACAGTCTGTCTGGTTGGGAAAAAATGTTGGCTCTTAAATCAGGAATAGTGGTTTAGAAAAAGGTGTATAAAAAAGGTTAGCCTATAAAATAGAAAAACGTATTTGCAAAAGCCCAAAACATCTAATTTGAGAAGTTTAAAAAGGGGAAAATGAACAAAATCTTTAAAAGACTATAGGGACTTGCATCATGACTGAATAAAATACTAAAAAATAAAAAAGTTATATTTTAAAGTGATTAAAATATTTTCCAAATCTGAACCAAAGCCTAAATAACTGAACCAGCTCCTTGAGAGAAGTATGCAGGAACAAAATACGATTTAACAGTTTCAAAGTGCATGTCTGCCAAATACTTTGGGAAAGCCTCCCTAATAAAGCGCTTTGATGTTGTTTACAGAGGTTAGTTAGGCTATACACTTCATTAAACGTGAATTGGCCGCCTTCATCCAATTCTTTGGTCGGTAGGCTTTGTTTTAATTGTACATCCAAAGCCTACAGTGGTGTAAAATGAAGCTTGTGTAAAGGCCCCTTTGATGGGGACAGATCAAACAGCCCTGAACCCCCATGTCTTAATCAGACTCCGGCAGCCATGGCGTTTTTACAAACAGTCCGTTTGCTCGGCTTTTAGCGGGTTTTACCAGACATTGTACTCAGCCAATTCATTTGGTTGGACGCCAGGTAATCCTGTTTTGAAATGCCTGGTTGCGGCCTAATCCATTCATCCTACAATAGACCCTCACTAGTTAGCCCATGTCCCTAAAGTGTTAAATAAACATACAATCAGTTTGTGTTAGATTGAAATAATAAAGGGGCAGACGATTTACTTTATAGTTTAGCAAGATAATAAAGCTATCTATCGCCTGGAGGGTCAGGTGTTCTGAAAGCTCCCTCCCGTGGTGAGAAAGAGTGACTATCAAAGGAAGTAATAACAGTTTATTTAACATGTAATTCGCTCAAATGAGCTGCCTTGTAGTTACAGGCCCAGTACAAAAGACCAGTAAAGATCAGGGAGTAGCCAGAGAACAGCTTCACCAAATAAAAAAAGCAGCATCTCCGTTCATATTGATTGAAAGTTAAATTTTATTGTAAGAAAAAAGGCATATAAATAGCTGGACCATAAAAAAGCAGCAAGCCAAATAATGAAGACAGTTTAAGTTTGACAATTGTCATGCAGCATTAAAACAAATATTGAAGATATATTTTGGATGCCATCGAGTTAAGGCACTTTCAATAATGCCACAAAGCCATGTAATGATGCTCAGTACTGCGGTGTGCGACTTCACAGTCATTCAGTGAATGATGGCGATAACATTAAAATAATTCAAGCTTGAGGAAATATGTCACAGTATTTCATTTGACAAAACATTCATACACAAATATTCAAATTAAATAATGACGTTCATAAGTTTAGCCTACTCATACACATATCACAAAAATATCAGCACTACATATTTATGTACACAAATATTTACTTCTGGTCCTACAATAAATAATATTCATAGTGTTTTCAAGGGCAGTATAAACATTTTAAATTATGATAATGTATTTGAGGCCTGTAGAATGGCAGCTATCTTGCCTTTCATTTAGAAATGATAATGTTAATGGGAAATTAATCATATGAATAGTAGAATAATCTGTATATGACAGACTGACTGTATTTAGCCATGTATCAAAGTCCACTTGCTATCTCCCATTTAAATTCCCAGTGTTTGACATCACCTCCTGTGTCCCTATGGTAAGCCTGTTTTTGTATCAGTCCCAGATTGCCCTCTAGTGGCAAACAATGTTCTTGTCTGTTTCCCCACTCGATGGCTCAATCACCCCTTTACTTAATAAAGAACTAAATGGTAATACATTGAAAGTCAAATATGTCCTTGCAATTCAATTTGGTAAAATATATTTTCTTAACACTGTAGGGCTTTGAAAAAGATCTGAATGGCGAAGGGAAGGCCAAAGTAGTTTTTATCAATCAAACAACTTTGCTATAAATGGTGTAATTACACATGTTCAATTGTGTGTATGCTTGTGTGCGTTTTCGAACGGAACACAGTACGCATTATATACAATATATAATATTTATGTGCTGTAATTATTAGTGTAATATTAAAAATGTATAATATGATACAAAGGAACTTGTAAAAAATAACATTTTAATTATTGATGACAAGCGTTTAAAAGAGTGTCAACCCACCCCCTGTTGGAATCGTTGTCCTCAAGACGCTACAACAGAGAGCTGGAATCTCCCTCTCACACCCACTCCACTCAGTATCACAAGTAATCACTGAAAACACTGGTGAGCGCTAACAGCCACAACCCAATACATAAACCTAAATATACAAATGTGTGACAAAAAGAAACTCTCCATGAGGGGATCCAATAGAGGCATGGTTGATGGTGATGTAGAGAGACTGAAGGTGACTTCTGTCGGCTAAACCGTTAGTCCCAATGTCACCTCGGAGGAGAGTGGAGCAACATCGGCGAAGGCATCTCGGTGACCCAGAGCGGTACGACTGCCCCCTTCACTGTCACAGTCTGTTCACAGCGTCATCAACTGTCTGTCTGTGCTCTGCAGCCAGACCCTTGAAGCGCTTCCCCAGGAAACCCAGAGAGGCTACAACAGATGGAGCGTGCCGTTAAAAATCTGTGTCCCAGCCAGACATGTCATCTGGAGGAGGGTCATCGTTGTCCTCTGGGAAACTGTCAAAGTTGCTTGTGTCAGTTGACGACGATACCTGATAGAGAAGAAGAGGAGGGGCTGGATTAATGGTTGTCATGCTTTAATAAAGAAAATCATGCCTACACTGGCATGCTCTTTAGATGTGTCAGTTTCACTTTAAAATGATGCATATTTTTACTTACATCAGGGATGATTGGAGGAGTCAGGGTTCCTTTCCTCAACCCTTCCCAGTTAAAGCCTTCAAACCATCTGCGATTCAAACAGAAAAAAACAGTTATCTTAGCTGTTGTTTTTTTTGTCTGCAGTGCAATCATGGCCATTAGCTTACTTGACTTACTTGTGCTTTTGGATATCTTTGACTCCGTTTTTCAAGTTTCCAAGTCTTTCCGAAGGATTGTCCCTGCATAGTTTCTTTATCAAATTGGCAGCATTTTTGGTGATCTTCTTTGGAAATTCAATCATGTCAATTCCTCTCAGGATGATATTGTATGTCTTCATTGGATCTGGCCCTGAGAATGGCGGGCTGAAAAAGAAACAAGAGCATTCATTTAAAACAATTAGGTGGTCCTTTAACCCTACATCTACATGTGTATGGGGTTACAGATATGGGAGACAGTGTAGGCATTCTTTCTGATCCCAGGCACTTATTCTATAGGAGATATACAATAAGAGAACCTATGGACAGCCATATCCACAACCGTCCTCCTTACCTTCCAGTCAGGAGTTCGTACATGAGGATCCCCAATGACCAGTAGTCAGCGGAGATGTCGTGCCCCTTGTTCAGGATGATCTCAGGTGCCACGTACTCCGGGGTCCCGCAGAAAGTCCATGTCTTCTTCCCAAACCCAATCTTCTTGGCAAAGCCAAAGTCCACCTGTGAAAAGACAGAAGAGCCAATGAGATCCATTGAATGGACACCCTTTCCAGCAGGTCCTTTGGGTCTTGAGCCATGTTCTTATACTGCAGGTGTGGAGGTGTCCTCAGGACTTTGTGGCTCTGTCCACTCACCAGCTTGGCATAGCCTCTGTGATCCAGGATGAGGTTCTCTGGTTTGAGATCTCTGTAGATGATCCCTTTGGAATGCAGGTAAGCGAAGGCCTCCACCACACAGGCTGTGTAGAACCGCGTGGTTGAGTCTTCAAATGAACCTCTGCAATGATGAAGACAGTATTATTATTACATTTTGGTATGATTTTTTTTACCCCCTTTTCTCCCCAATTTTGTGATATCCAATTGGTAGTTACAGTCTTGTCCCATCGCTGCAACTCCCGTACGGACTCGGGAGAGGCGATGGTCGAGAGCCATGCGTCCTCCGAAACAAGACCCTGCCAAGCCGCACTGCTTCTTGACACACTGCTCGCTAAACCCGGAAGCCAGCAGCACCAATGTGTCGGAGGAAACACTGTACAACTGGCGACCGTGTCAGCGTGCATGCGCCCGGCCCGCCACAGGAGTCGCTAGAGCACGATGGGACAAGGACATCCCGGCCGGCCAAACCCTCCCCTAATCTGGATGATGCTGGGCCAATTGTGCATCGCCTCATGGGTCTCCCGGTCGCAGCCGGCTGTGACACAGCCCGGGATTGAACCCGGATCTGTAGTGACGCCTCAAGCACTGCAGTGCCTTAGACCGCTGCGCCTCTCGGGAGGCCGAAGACAGTATTCATACATGTTAAAATGATTAAGCCAGGGGAAATTAAGGCAACATGGTGTCATTTGAAACTGAGTTGGTTGAGTTGCATTTTCCATACCTGTCCCTAAGTATGGTCCAGAGCTCTCCCCCAAGGCAAGCCTCCATCAGCATGTAGAGATACTTGGCATCTTTGAATGTCCTATATAGCCTGAAACACATAAAGAACATGTAAAAAAAAAAACATGTCAACTGTAAATTGTATCCTTTTCTTGAGGATAATGAAGCAGTCTATCGGTAAAGATATCAGGAGAGATACCTGGTTGAGATATCGCAACCTCTCTACATCTAGCTAGTATCTGACTGTATCTATAGTGACCTGACGATGAAGTCCGAGTGGGCCTCCTGCATGATCTGCTTCTCGGAGCGGATATGCTCCTGTTGCCGCGTGTCCACGATGTGCCTCTTCTTCAGGATCTTCATCGCAAACGTTTTGATCTCATCGCTTTTGAGCTGCACCTGTAGAAGGACACAGACGATGCAAGATATTGAGCATCTCAAGGTTAACGATCCTACTAAAAGCGAATTCAACAACATCTGAGTTGTAAAGAGGTCCTGGCTGTGAAGATCAAGTCTTAGTTCAGCCATTTTAACAGTTGTTCTATATGGGCCCTGTAATAGCAGATGCGTCATGGGTCTATTCGTGACTACGGACTACCTGGAAATAGTTTGACTGGGAACAGGCATTCTTCACATTACGTATCTCAGGGAGCACCTACATGTCTGGGGTCATTCAATCCCAGGGCTGTCAATCCCCGGGCTGTCATTCAATCCCAGGGCAGTGAACACGATGCCTTGGGGCAGGAGAAAGGCCACGTGTTTTTACTGAGGTTGCCGCAGTGCCGAAAATAGGGCAGGGCAGGGGATTTCTCTTTAGGAAAAGCTGGGCTTTTCCTTTGCCTCAACTCTCTGAGACCCCGCTGGCCCACATTGCGCCATGCTAGCACTCACTTGATCTCCCCCTCTTTTGCTCTTTCCCTCTCAACTTTTCTCTATCTGTTTACATGCTTTCATGTGTATTATGTGTCAGCTGTTTAAGTGTATATACATTTTTACTGACAAAATGATGATTGTGCATTCAAAATATATTCATATTAATTCAAAATATACTTTCTGTGTGTGTTTTGTGTGTAATTATAAACTGGGTGGTTCGAGCCCTGATTGCTGATTGGCTGAAAGCCGTGGTATATTGGCCATATGCCACACCTCCTCGGCCCTTATTGCTTAATTATAAATGTTACAACTAGACATAATTGATGTCTTGGCCTACATTTGGTGGTAGTAAACTTCACACGTTTATTAGGCCTATACTACATATTCAATCAGACTAAAGTTAGAACTCATATGATATGTGACACTGTGGGTTACGCAGGTTGATGTTTATTGGGATGAATCTTGTTCTGGAGGCAGAGCTGAGCGATTTCACTAATGGCCCAGCTGCAATGTCAAAATTGTCTATATCGTAAAAATGCATGAAAATTAGCTTTTTGGTCTTAATTTAAGGTTAGGGTTAGGTATAAGGTTAGCAGTGTGGTTAAGGTTACGGTTAGAGTTAGGTTTAAAATCACATTTTATGACTTTGAGGATGTGCCAGCTAGTGACTACCCGGCAGAGCTGCCTCCAGTACATGAGTCATCCCAATAAATGCCAACCTGCGTGGGTCACATGGCAGGGCTCCATTACCTCTTCTGCCCTTACAGTGGAAAGTTACTTCGAATAGCCCAGAGACATTCTGGGCCTGAGCTGGCTGAGACTGCTCCATTACAGAACAAGAAGACGCACTGGTCTTTCCTATCCTATCTGATGTCACTCAATTACGTTCAACTTCTCTCTTTATTCCCTGCCAATGGTTTAAAATGGAATAGGACATGTGTCTCAAGCACGGTCTGAAAATGTAGAGCTCCACAAATCAGCTCTTCGATAGATTCAACAAGGTGTCTGCACTGAATGACCTTCCCTTGAAATGAAATCATTCGCAGTAATCGTGTTCGCCCTTGAGAACTTCCTAGCAGTTTTACCACCATGGAAAAAGTAACATTATCATCCATGAGCAACCGTGTCTATTCAGTCTACCCAGTTGATACAGTATGACAAGACATTGGGATTGGGAGTGTAACAGAGAGAAGAAGGAGAGAGAGAGAGCGAGAGAGAGAGAGAGAGAGAGAGAGACATTATAGACATACAGTACATACTTTATTTAAACATCCTACCAGATCCACGCGTCCGAAACCTCCGACCCCCAGCGTGTCAATGATGTTGAAGTCCACCAGCTTCAGGTTACAGAAGAAGGCGTTCTCCGCTTCGTATCTGAATTTTTTGAAGTGGAAAAAGGGAAACTTCTTAGAAGTCTGGATTGAGTAGGAGGTGATAGGGAATGACCGTGGCGGGGATGGAACCGGGAAACTGTTCTGACGCTCCCTCTCTTTCCACACTGGGATAGGTATCATCAACTCACGCATCCTGTCCTAACTTTGGTCCGACCAAGTAAAGTACTGAAAAACAATCAATTGGACCCCTCTGACAAAAAGTCAATAATATGGTCAATAGAAAGAAATGATCTGCCTTGCAGGACAAAGTTGTTGATATGTTGCTTCACGAACACATTCTACACAGCATCTGTAAGAGCTATTTCTCGAAAGTGGAGTCAAGGCGCCGTTTCCAGTTCACATTTCGAGGGTTCGAATATAGCTTTATCTGTGTGTGGAAGATTGGAGGATTGGCCAGATCTTCAGATTCTGTCTGCATGTATCTCAGTCTGTTTAGGCTTCCTCAGAGTCCTCTCTCTGGGTGTTGAGTTCAGAGTCCAACAATTACAACCCTCAAGGTAGACATCCTTACTTTGAAGAAACAACCAGGAGTATTGCAAACAAAACAAAGGAAATAAACAGACATAGACTTCTGGTAGAGGTATCCCTCTAAAAGTTCAATCAAAGAAAGTTCAATCCAACACTGAAAAAACGTGTGCTCTGCAGACGGGCAATGAACTTTACAGTACGTCTTCTTAGACTACAAGGTAAGAAGAGACTAAAGCCTTGAAACCAGACTGCAGGACAGCGAGCGACTAAGGTGTGTGTTCGTGTCAAAACAAAAAGCCAAATGTTCTCAGCTCCAAGGACCAGTGATGGCTAATACTGCCTGGCTGACCCCACTGGTATTTTTAGCATGTGGACATTGCTTGAGGTCCACCCAGTTACCATAGCTCTCACATCTTTGCCCTGCTGCCAAACTGCACTTCCATCATCTGCAAGACCTTACACCTCACTGATAACCATCAGCTGCCGATCACATCTCCATAGAAAACCATTATGGACAGGATTTGGTCCTTCACAGAGCTGAAGTGGAGAGTCATTTTCCTGATTTCCTGATCAGTTTGAACCAACTTGGTTGTTAACTACAATCATGAAGGATGGTCTTCAATTCAGCTAATTTGTGAATGAGTGAATAATACATTATTCACTCCTACACTCTTAGTAATAAAAGGTGCTATCTAGAACCTAAAATTGTTATTTGGCTGTCCCCATAGGAGTTCCATTTGAAGAACCCTATTTGGTTCCAGGTAGAACCCTTTTGGTTCCAGGTAGAACCCTTTTGGGTTCCATGTAGAACCCTTTCCACAGAGGGTTCTACATGGAACCCAAAAGGGTTCTACCTGGAACCAAAAGAGTTCTACCTGGAACTCCTATGGGGACAGCTGAAGAACCCTTTTGGAACCCTTTTTTTCTAAGAGTGTATAATAATCTTGTGTGACTGTATGGAAAATCTACCAGATATACAGGCCTCAAAGCAGGCCTGAAAATATCCTGTGAACAAGGGCTATCAGGTTGTTTCCCTGTAGTGGACAGACATCTGAGCTCCTGAGTGATCCCCAGGATCTGTTGGGAATGTGACTAAGTGTCGGCTTCAACTGTCCCATTTTATGCTGGGAATTATCTCCCATCTTCAATGTGAGTTTGAAGTGAACAAAACAGGGAGCACCCATGTCGTTTTAGTAGTATAACCTCATCACATCACACCACTGTATCACATATCACCCCACTGTATCACACTCTGCTGGTGGGAAGTGAGTCCCCAGGGACAGGGGAAGAGGGGAGTCGCTATTGGCTACTAGCCATGTCTGTCCCCTTTGCACTCTCTGGCAGTGCGTAGAACCTGACACCAGCCAATTAGAGAGGAACATGATGGGGGACTGTGAGGGGGCAAACGACTGCATCGAGGGACGAATCACACCATCCACACACCAACACTTCAACCTGGGTTGGCCCTCATCCTACACACAACAAGTACCACTGGCTTTTTATGAGCTATTGGAATCAGAAATGGAAAAAGTATTGCATCTCAACACGGGTTGGGTGCCTTGCAAGATGTAAGCCTTTACTGAGGCCAATGTAATGTTACCAAACACACGTCGGCTGACCGCTCATCGGACTGGTGACCCACTATTGAACTACGCATTATGCTGAACAATAGGTTCAGGGTTTATACAGTTGAAGTCGGAAGTTTACATACACCTTAGCCAAATACATTTAAACTCAGTTTTTCACAATTCCTGACATTTAATCTTTGTAAACATTCCCTGTTTTAGGTCAGTTAGGATCACTACTTTATTTTAAGTTTGTGAAATGTCAGAATAATAGTAGAGAGAATCATTTCTTTCAGCTTTTATTTCTTTCATCACATTCCCAGTGGGTCAAAAGTTTACATTCACTCAATTAGTATTTGGTAGCATTGCCTTTAAATTGTTTAACTTGGGTCAAACATTTCGGGTAGCCTTCCACAAGCTTCCCACAATAAGTTGGGTGAATTTTGGCCCATTCCTCCTGACAGAGCTGGTGTAACTGAATCAGGTTTGTAGGCCTCCTTGCTCGCACACGCTTTTTCAATTCTGCCCACACATTTTCTATATGATTGAGGTCAGGGCTTTGTGATGGCCACTCCAATACCTTGACTTTATTGTCCTTAAGCCATTTTGCCACAACTTTGGAAGTATGCTTGGGGTCATTGTCCATTTGGAAGACCCATTTGCAACCAAGGTTTAACTTCCTGACTGATGTCTTGAGATGTTGCTTCAATATATCCACATAATTTTCCTTCCTCATGATGCCACCTATTTTGTGAAGTGCACCAGTCCCTCCTGCAGCAAAGCACCCCCACAGCATGATGCTGCCACCCCCATGCTTCACGGTTGGGATGGTGTTCTTCGGCTGGCAAGCAACCCCCTTTTTCCTCCAAACATAACGATGGTCATTATGGCCAAACAGTTCTATTTTTGTTTCATCAGACCAGAGGACATTTCTCCAAAAAGTACGATCTTTGTCCCCATGTGCAGTTGCAAACCGTAGTCTGGCTTTTTTATGGTGGTTTTGGAGCAGTGGTTTCTTCCTTGCTGAGCGGCCTTTCAGGTTAGGTCGATATAGGACTCGTTTTACTGTGGATATAGATACTTTTGTACCTGTTTCCTCCAGCATCTTCACAAGGCCCTTTGCTGTTGTTCTGGGATTGATTTGCACTTTTCGCACCAAAGTACGTTCATCTCTAGGAGACAGAACACGTCTCCTTCCTGAGCGGTATGACGGCTGTGTGGTCCCATGGTGTTTATACTTGCGTACTCTTGCTTGTACAGATGAACGTGGTACCTTCAGGCGTTTGGAAATTGCTCCCAAGGATGAACCAGACTTGTGGGGGTCTACAATTTCTTTTCTGAGGACTTGGCTGATTTCTTTTGATTTTCCCATGATGTCAAGCAAAGAGGCACTGAGTTTGAAGGTAGGCCTTGAAATACATCCACAGGTACACCTCCAATTGACTCAAATTATGTCAATTAGCTTCTAAAGCCATGACATCATTTTCTGGAATTTTCCAAGCTGTTTAAAGGCACAGTCAACTTAGTGTATGTAAACTTCTGACCCACTGGAATTGTGATACCGTGAATTATAAGTGAAATAATCTGTCTGTAAACAATTGTTGGAAATATTACTTGTGTCATGCACAAAGTAGATGTCCTAACCGACTTGCCAAAACTATAGTTTGTTAACAAGAAATTTGTGGAGTGGTTGAAAAACGAGTTTAATGACTCCAACCTAAGTGTATGTAAACTTCCAACTTCAACTGTAGGTCTGATCTCAACTGAGGCCATGTCGACGTGTATGAAGGCTTTACTGAAGGCCAAACAATCATTTCAAACTTTTACAGGACCAAAGATCTAGTCAATGTCTAATTAAATGTTCAACTCATGCAAATGGTATTTTTGTAGTTCTAATCTAATGTGTCATATTGGAAATGTGTGTGTACCCTAGTGTTTTTGTTTTCCGTTTTTATAGTAACGGTTTTAACACACATTCCCCCACACCGCCTCAATGTGGCCACCTGACCCATTCCGCCACTCAACTCTCTTGAGGCCTTAAGAGGAAAAAGTTTACAGATGGGGTGTCACATGATGTAATTGGTGAGCTGCTGACAGAAGCTATGCTGAATGATGCCTTCAGTGGACAGGACTGTCACAGGCCTCAGCGGTGTGGTGATTCTCCACAACGTCGTCCGTCAGTCCCATTCTTCTGTCCCAGGGTAGCCCATGACTTTGATAAAGCTGTGATGAGGTTTAGGTTAACAGTGATCTTCTCATAAATCAGGACTGTGAATGTAAACACCAGATGTAATTCTAGACACTCAAACCATATGGATATTTTTTCACAGACCTTATGGGGCACTTGTAGCCTACTGACTTAAGTCAAGTGACTTTCTAATGTAAGTGTACGACCCTATACACAATGCCACATAGACTACAATCCTTGCCGGGTGCTAGAAAAAACATGTCTTCAAACCACAACATTGCATCGTATTGATAATGGATACTAAAGCCACACAATATCCTGTTATGAGACGCAACTATGTTTTAAAAAATGGTAGAAGAAAAAAATTATCCTTCCTATCCAATTGAATTTCTCTAGGCTACTGCCCCCTGGCCCCTCAAAATACCTGATCTGCGGCTGAAAAGCGTGCTCACAACACAACAGTCACATTCCTCCATTCTGACATGTTCACTACACTATTACTGCCGTGGCAGCTGTCAAAATATACCCTAAGTCCGAACCTGGGGCTGGATGAGGCCGCTCACCTCAGGGGTCAATGCACAACTAAGACCGACCCATAGGGGTTTGACCCCCACCTGGTTCACAATACAGCAACCACATGGGCAGAGATGACAAAAAATCATCCTGATTGAAGCGGGCTGCCAGGTGTTAACGCACAATGCCGCAATTTGACCCGATTACGTCCCCTTGACCTGCGGACCTGACAACTCAAGCCTGGGTCAGTTCAACATGGTGTTATCCTTGTCACATTGTGTTTCTTTCATTTAGGCTACCTTGCGTCTTGTATTTTAAGTAATGCACGTGTTGATAAATCGTGCAGCCTTTGATGTTGTCAACTTCTGAGGATCTCAAACATATTTGACTCCAACCATGTACTTGTAATTGTACCTTGAATTTAATTTAGCCACTGCCCTATTTTCTATTAAACTTCTATTGAACCGTTGGTTGAATACTCTAGTACAGCTACTATACAGCTACATATTTGTGCAGCTGTGTTGTGATCATGTAGCCGTAAATGTCATGTCCTTGTATTTGGGAGGTCTCTGGTTAATGACTCCATTCTCATAGCCAAGCACGAGGTCTAACAGTCAAACAGAAATGCTTTACTACAGCGCTGAGCTGCCACCAATCTTAGCTTTGTTCCCTGCAATTCACATGGTACCTGGTGATCTAAGCTTAACTCCTACCCTTACCCTTACCCTAACCCTAACCCTACACTCTTAGAAAAAAAGGTGCTATCTGAAGTTAAAAATGGTTAAGGTAAGGGTTAAGGTTACACTCTTAGAAAAAAGGGTTCCAAAAGGTTATTTGGCTGTCCCCATAGGAGAACCCATTGACAAACCATTTTGGTTCCAGGTAGAGCCCTTTTGATTCCAGGTAGAGCCCTTCTGGTTTCCATGTAGAAATCTTTCCACAGAGGGTTCTACATGGAACCCAAAATGGTTCTAGCTGGAACCAAAGAGGGTTCTCCTTAACCCTTACCTTAACATTTTCCAACTTTAAATGGGGTAGGGACCTACCAAGGATCCCAGATAGCAAGGATTGTGATCTATGGGAGGGCTCGCCTCACATAACTCATGTCCACAACAACAGGGGTAACATTCAAGTCTGAGTTACACATAATATCTCATGTCAGGATTCTGCCACATGACTCCACTGCACTGGCACTATCCAAAGAGACATTGCCTAGGCTGGGACTAAAGGCCAAATACAAAAATAAACTCCTCTTACATAAGTGTCTCTGAAGATAGTATTTCAGTAGTCAACAGGTAACACGCTCCCTTGATTTACCAATAGCATTACAGATAATGTCAATGAGTTGATCAGGTATTAGAAATTTGACTTTTTGAAGACAATCGTACCTCTCTCTTAAATAATGTGATTATGAAATAAGAGAACATCATAAAAAGTTCAATTAGGCTCATAAACATCAAGAGACAGTAGGAAACACCTCTACAACAAAACAGGGAGACTGAAATGAGTTCAAGAGCACTCTATCACACACATGTGAAAACCGCAAGGTCAGAACACCGCAGGGTCAGCGCTTCTGGCCAGGCTTCCCTGTTGCCACATATAGAAGCTGTTCATACACCTACCACCGGCTGTCCTCAGAAAACCAATAAGTGTTTAGAGCACAGGTGGCTGGTGGCACCTTCATTGGGGAGGACGGGTTTATAGTAATGCTGGAACAGAATAAATAGAATGGTATCAAACACATGGTTTCCATGGTTTCCATGTGTTTGATACCATTCCATTCACTCCATTCCAGCCATTATTATGAGCCGTCCTCCCCTCACCAGCCTCCTGTACTTTAGAGGAACCTAGCTGAAACAGCTGTCCCGGAGCTCTCCCACCCTCTAAGGTTTACAAACATAGGCCCTGTTCCACCTGGGGATGCAGAAAAAGGAGACCCCGGGGAGGGCACAGCACAGCCAGGGAACATAGGAACATAGGAAACCTTAGGGGCACGGAGGAGGCAGGTAGGGGGGCAGGGGATACCAACCTGAACCCCCCCAAGCCCTTCCAGTCCCCCTCATGGTGTCACCTTTGGTGTGAGAGACCCTTGGGGTGTAAGTACTGCGTCTGCCTCCTCTGGGGACATCGTGTCCCTATGGTGGTGGATGCAGTCTGCCCTCTGGCTAAGGGCCAAAAGAGAGAGAGTGAAAGCCAGGGACATAGAGCCAGCAGAGCGCTCGGGACCCTGATCTACGGGCTGATTGATGGGACTGCTGGAATTGTAGTAGCAGCGAGTGTATTACTATACATGGGAACTCTGTTTACGTATTTACGATTCTACTGTAGTCGTCGATGTTACCAAGAAAACGTAACACAACATTAAGAATTAGGC
This sequence comes from Coregonus lavaretus, assembly GCF_964263955.1. Lineage (NCBI taxonomy): Eukaryota > Metazoa > Chordata > Actinopteri > Salmoniformes > Salmonidae > Coregonus > Coregonus lavaretus. Next base: position 84,649,868 of record NC_139988.1, on the reverse strand, counting down.
TAATTCAACATGCGAAATACTAGCTACCACCACTGCAAATTGGATATATTTGTGGAAATAAATCATAACTCCAAAAAGAGGAAAACTAAATATTTCCTCTCCTGTGTGTGTTTCCTTCAGATAAGGCTTTATTTTAGACGTGTAGAAATGTTACTCCTCATAAATCAGAAAAACCTAAAATAGAGTTTGTTTTCCCAGAAACACCACAAAGCCCATTTTAACAACTAGGCCTACAGGTCTCTAAACTAATGCATGTCATTAGATCCCATGGACAGTCTGGTCTGTTTACGTAGTTATTGCACACACCTTATTGTTGGTGCTGTATATTTCATTGACCCAACCGCATACCCAGATGACGCGTTCTCTATACTCCAGCCCATTCATATGCAAGAGGACTGATGAAGCTATGAGAGGCCTGTCTGTCTCTACAGAGCTCGCCAGCTTGTAGTCCTAAAAACCAGAAATGAGTTACCTCTGGTTCGTTCATCCATTCCTATGGGGGAAATGAATAGGGAAAGAATGGGGTTTTGGGATAAACGCTGAAAATAAGGTCTGTGGTAAACAAAGGCTTATGAGATCTGATACATTTTGTTCTGTAAGATAATAGCAGTCAGTTAACATGACTTTTATGAATTACGAAGCCTTTATGTGCTTTCTGTACTTGTTTTGATTACATAAATGCTTCAAAATTCACTAAAGTTATGTTATCTGATGAAGATTATCTCATAGAACAAAACGTATAAGATCTCCTAAGCCTGTGTTTACCACAGACCTTATTTTCGGCGTTTATCCAAACCCCCCCCCCCCCCCCCCCAAAAAAACACGCATTTCCTCATAGGCTTTGGCCAATGAGCCATGGTGAAGTTGGTGCCTACAAAAAGACTCCATTACTACTGCTCTCTATAGTAAACAGATTCTACACAAAAATGCACACAACACTGTTACGATACCATGACAACAACAGTTGTTGGTGATGATGGAGGAATCACAAACGATCTTGAGGGGTGAGCACATTGATTTATCTCCTTAGTTACTAGTCTAGGGCCTGTTTCATTGCCAATGATAATATATCTTAATTTAGGACTTGAGTGACAGTGAATGACAGCTTTGAGGTCAATGAATCAGCTCCTGTAATAAGGATCACTGACCATTAGAGGGGGCACTTGCATCATTTTCAAATAATACAAAGCAATACAGAAAGAGATTTACAATGCAAATTCATTGTTCCCATCATCCTGAATCCCATCTCTATGTTATGCAGAAGAAGGCATGGGAATAATACACTAGGGTCTGCAGTACACCAACATAACAGACTTATAGCCAAATTAAATATGCTATCTGAGATACACACACACACACACACACACACACACACACACACACACACACACACACACACACACACACACACACACACACACACACACACACACACACGCACACACACACACAAACACCAGGCCAGGGACAGATGGGCTCCTCATGTCTCTAGGGACAGATGACCTCCTCATGGCTCTAGAGACAGATGACCTCCTCATGTCTCTAGGGACAGATGACCTCCTCATGGCTCTAGAGACAGATGACCTCCTCATGGCTCTAGGGACAGATGACCTCCTCATGTCTCTAGAGACAGATGACCTCCTCATGGCTATAGGGACAGATGGCCTCCTCATGGCTCTAGAGACAGATGGCCTCCTCATGGCTCTAGAGACAGATGGCCTCCTCGTGGCTCTAGGGACAGATGACCTCCTCATGGCTCTAGAGACAGATGGCCTCCTCATGGCTCTAGAGACAGATGGCCTCCTCGTGGCTCTAGGGACAGATGACCTCCTCATGGCTCTAGAGACAGATGGCCTCCTCATGGCTATAGGGACAGATGGCCTCCTCATGGCTCTAGGGACAGATGACCTCCTCATGGCTCTAGAGACATATGGCCTCCTCATGGCTATAGGGACAGATTACCTCCTCATGGCTATAGGGACAGATGGCCTCCTCATGGCTCTAGAGACAGATGACCTCCTCATGGCTCTAGAGACAGATGACCTCCTCATGTCTCTAGGGACAGATGACCTCCTCGTCTCTAGAGACAGATGACCTCCTAATGTCTCTAGGGACAGATGGCCTCCTCATGGCTCTAGAGACAGATGACCTCCTCATGGCTCTAGGGACAGATTGCCTCCTCATGGCTCTAGAGACAGATGACCTCCTCATGGCTATAGGGACAGATGGCCTCCTCATGGCTCTAGAGACAGATGGCCTCCTCATGGCTCTAGAGACAGATGGCCTCCTCATGGCTCTAGAGACAGATGGCCTCCTCGTGGCTCTAGGGACAGATGACCTCCTCATGGCTCTAGAGACAGATGGCCTCCTCATGGCTATAGGGACAGATGGCCTCCTCATGGCTCTAGGGACAGATGACCTCCTCATGGCTCTAGAGACATATGGCCTCCTCATGGCTATAGGGACAGATTACCTCCTCATGGCTATAGGGACAGATGGCCTCCTCATGGCTCTAGAGACAGATGACCTCCTCATGGCTCTAGAGACAGATGACCTCCTCATGTCTCTAGGGACAGATGACCTCCTCGTCTCTAGAGACAGATGACCTCCTAATGTCTCTAGGGACAGATGGCCTCCTCATGGCTCTAGAGACAGATGACCTCCTCATGGCTATAGGGACAGATTGCCTCCTCATGGCTCTAGAGACAGATTACCTCCTCATGGCTATAGGGACAGATTGCCTCCTCATAGCTCTAGAGACAGATGACCTCCTCATGGCTATAGGGACAGATGACCTCCTCATGTCTCTAGAGACAGATGACCTCCTCATGGCTATAGGGACAGATGACCTCCTCATGTCTCTAGAGACAGATGACCTCCTCATGTCTCTAGGGACAGATGGCCTCCTCATGGCTCTAGAGACAGATTACCTCCTCATGGCTATAGGGACAGATTGCCTCCTCATGGCTCTAGAGACAGATGACCTCCTCATGACTATAGGGACAGATGACCTCCTCATGTCTCTAGAGACAGATGACCTCCTCATGGCTATAGGGACAGATTGCATCCTCATGGCTCTAGAGACAGATGACCTCCTCATGTCTCTAGAGACAGATGACCTCCTTATGGCTATAGGGACAGATGGCCTCCTCATGGCTCTAGAGACAGATGACCTCCTCATGTCTCTAGGGACAGATGACCTCCTCATGGCTATAGAGACAGATGACCTCCTCATGGCTATAGGGACAGATGACCTCCTCATGTCTCTAGAGACAGATTACCTCCTCATGGCTATAGGGACAGATTGCCTCCTCATGGCTCTAGAGACAGATGACCTCCTCATGTCTCTAGAGACAGATGACCTCCTTATGGCTATAGGGACAGATGGCCTCCTCATGGCTCTAGAGACAGATGACCTCCTCATGTCTCTAGGGACAGATGGCCTCCTCATGGCTCTAGAGACAGATGACCTCCTCATGGCTATAGGGACAGATTGCCTCCTCATGGCTCTAGAGACAGATGACCTCCTCATGGCTATAGGGACAGATGACCTCCTCATGTCTCTAGAGACAGATGACCTCCTCATGGCTATAGGGACAGATTGCCTCCTCATGGCTCTAGAGACAGATGACCTCCTCATGTCTCTAGAGACAGATGACCTCCTTATGGCTATAGGGACAGATGGCCTCCTCATGGCTCTAGAGACAGATTACCTCCTCATGGCTCTAGAGACAGATGACCTCCTCATGGCTCTAGAGACAGATGACCTCCTCATGTCTCTAGAGACAGATGATCTCCTTATGGCTATAGGGACAGATGGCCTCCTCATGGCTCTAGAGACAGATGACCTCCTCATGTCTCTAGAGACAGATGACCTCCTCATGTCTCTAGAGACAGATGATCTCCTCATGGCTATAGGGACAGATGGCCTCCTCATGGCTCTAGAGACAGATGACCTCCTCATGTCTCTAGAGACAGATGATCTCCTCATGGCTCTAGAGACAGATGGCCTCCTCATGGCTCTAGAGACAGATGGCCTCCTCGTGGCTCTAGGGACAGATGACCTCCTCATGGCTCTAGAGACAGATGGCCTCCTCATGGCTCTAGAGACATATGGCCTCCTCATGGCTATAGGGACAGATTACCTCCTCATGGCTATAGGGACAGATGGCCTCCTCATGGCTCTAGAGACAGATGACCTCCTCATGGCTCTAGAGACAGATGACCTCCTCATGTCTCTAGGGACAGATGACCTCCTCGTCTCTAGAGACAGATGACCTCCTAATGTCTCTAGGGACAGATGGCCTCCTCATGGCTCTAGAGACAGATGACCTCCTCATGGCTCTAGGGACAGATTGCCTCCTCATGGCTCTAGAGACAGATGACCTCCTCATGGCTATAGGGACAGATGGCCTCCTCATGGCTCTAGAGACAGATGGCCTCCTCATGGCTCTAGAGACAGATGGCCTCCTCATGGCTCTAGAGACAGATGGCCTCCTCGTGGCTCTAGGGACAGATGACCTCCTCATGGCTCTAGAGACAGATGGCCTCCTCATGGCTATAGGGACAGATGGCCTCCTCATGGCTCTAGGGACAGATGACCTCCTCATGGCTCTAGAGACATATGGCCTCCTCATGGCTATAGGGACAGATTACCTCCTCATGGCTATAGGGACAGATGGCCTCCTCATGGCTCTAGAGACAGATGACCTCCTCATGGCTCTAGAGACAGATGACCTCCTCATGTCTCTAGGGACAGATGACCTCCTCGTCTCTAGAGACAGATGACCTCCTAATGTCTCTAGGGACAGATGGCCTCCTCATGGCTCTAGAGACAGATGACCTCCTCATGGCTATAGGGACAGATTGCCTCCTCATGGCTCTAGAGACAGATTACCTCCTCATGGCTATAGGGACAGATTGCCTCCTCATAGCTCTAGAGACAGATGACCTCCTCATGGCTATAGGGACAGATGACCTCCTCATGTCTCTAGAGACAGATGACCTCCTCATGGCTATAGGGACAGATGACCTCCTCATGTCTCTAGAGACAGATGACCTCCTCATGTCTCTAGGGACAGATGGCCTCCTCATGGCTCTAGAGACAGATTACCTCCTCATGGCTATAGGGACAGATTGCCTCCTCATGGCTCTAGAGACAGATGACCTCCTCATGACTATAGGGACAGATGACCTCCTCATGTCTCTAGAGACAGATGACCTCCTCATGGCTATAGGGACAGATTGCATCCTCATGGCTCTAGAGACAGATGACCTCCTCATGTCTCTAGAGACAGATGACCTCCTTATGGCTATAGGGACAGATGGCCTCCTCATGGCTCTAGAGACAGATGACCTCCTCATGTCTCTAGGGACAGATGACCTCCTCATGGCTATAGAGACAGATGACCTCCTCATGGCTATAGGGACAGATGACCTCCTCATGTCTCTAGAGACAGATTACCTCCTCATGGCTATAGGGACAGATTGCCTCCTCATGGCTCTAGAGACAGATGACCTCCTCATGTCTCTAGAGACAGATGACCTCCTTATGGCTATAGGGACAGATGGCCTCCTCATGGCTCTAGAGACAGATGACCTCCTCATGTCTCTAGGGACAGATGGCCTCCTCATGGCTCTAGAGACAGATGACCTCCTCATGGCTATAGGGACAGATTGCCTCCTCATGGCTCTAGAGACAGATGACCTCCTCATGGCTATAGGGACAGATGACCTCCTCATGTCTCTAGAGACAGATGACCTCCTCATGGCTATAGGGACAGATTGCCTCCTCATGGCTCTAGAGACAGATGACCTCCTCATGTCTCTAGAGACAGATGACCTCCTTATGGCTATAGGGACAGATGGCCTCCTCATGGCTCTAGAGACAGATTACCTCCTCATGGCTCTAGAGACAGATGACCTCCTCATGGCTCTAGAGACAGATGACCTCCTCATGTCTCTAGAGACAGATGATCTCCTTATGGCTATAGGGACAGATGGCCTCCTCATGGCTCTAGAGACAGATGACCTCCTCATGTCTCTAGAGACAGATGACCTCCTCATGTCTCTAGAGACAGATGATCTCCTCATGGCTATAGGGACAGATGGCCTCCTCATGGCTCTAGAGACAGATGACCTCCTCATGTCTCTAGAGACAGATGACCTCCTCATGTCTCTAGAGACAGATGACCTCCTCATGGCTATAGGGACAGATGGCCTCCTCATGTCTCTAGAGACAGATGACCTCCTCATGTCTCTAGGGACAGATGACCTCCTCATGGCTATAGAGACAGATGGCCTCCTCAAGTCTCTAGGGACAGATGGCCTCCTCATGGCTATAGAGACAGATGGCCTCCTCATGTCTCTAGGGACAGATGACCTCCTCATGGCTATAGAGACAGATGACCTCCTCATGTCTCTAGGAACCAGACGAGTCCGACTACTCTGTGACCATGATGCGTTATCTGGGCTGGACGTTTGAGAGTGAGCCCCCTCATCCAGACAGTAATTACCCACGTCAATGACAAACATGAGATTTAATTGCACGCCATTTAACATACGAGCTGTTCAATACCTAAATATCTGCTTTGAGTTGATGAAAACAATCATTAACATTATCCCAAAAAACATGCAGTTTGTTGCTTGACATACTTCAGCAGCAAAAACAGGACAGCGGAATGTTTACAAACTCTGTTATGAGAACAATATGTTCTGGTACAAGGATCAGTTTTCAAGAACAGCATGTATCGTTAGCCTGCTTACTAACCAGCTACAAGGTATTTAACGCCACAATCTTAAATGTCTTCTAAGGTCAGTGAAATACAAACCCAATGTGTCTTCTCTTATTAAATTGAAGCTGAAGACAAGACCACTATAACTGAACCACTATTATCAGTTGTATTCCTCATATTCCTCATATTCCTAAAAATCAGGAAAGCATTCTAACCTCCAGAGCTCAATAATTGTAGCGGGACTGGGGTACGATTCATATGTAACTAAAGCCATTGGGTTGGATGAAGTTTCTCTTTAACGAAAGCCGGTGCAGCAAAGATAATTATATTGAAGAAGAGGTTAGAGGAACAGCCAGACAGATCAAACAAGACACACTAATTAATGCGATGCATCGACTAGAACCTCATCCAGCAGAATATATTGACAACAATCAAGAAAAACACATTAAACATGGGGCTGAGGGGTATTGTTGTAATGAGGTGTGTTTGAGTGGTGTTAGTTACATGTATATATACTGTATATATATATATATAGAGTGTATATGTATGCATGGGTGTATAAGGAAACGGGTGTAGGGGATGTGTGATGCTAATGAGGTGTGTGCATGTGAGTGTGTGCATGTGAGTGTGTGCATGTATACTGTATGTCTGTGTGAATCATGCACTAAAGAAAAAGAGTGATACCCTGTACATAGACAATATACAATTTTGCACATCGTATGTAGGGAACTGTATGTGAAGAGTGAGATACTTACTTGGCTTTGGCCCCTGCATCCTCATAGCCTTTGTTTGAGACATCATCCAGGCCCCCGATCAAGTGCTTAAATGAACTGAAAGAGAACACAGAGTAACATTAATCAATGACTACCTAAAACACCTAGGTTAAATAAATGTATGGTTGCTACCCAATGATCTCTCCTAAAACACCTGGTTACATGAACTTATGGTTGCTGCCCAATGATCTTTCCTAAAACAGCTAGGTTACATGAATTTATGGTTGTATCCCAATGATCTCTCCTAAAACACCTAGGTTACAATAACTTATGGTTGTATCCCAATGATCTCTCCTAAAACACAAATTACGGTTAAATGAAAACAGCCCATGCATACGCCAATCCAATGCTTTTACATTTGTGGGGAGTAGTGAACGAGTGCACACTTCAGGAGGAAGGAGAGATTATTGGGACGTAGCCATGCTGTTATTGTTACAAATGTTCACTGAGTTCAGCATTATTAATGCATGAGACACAGGAGGGTATCAAATCACCACTAGCATCTGTCACAAAAATCTATCTACGAAAACAGCCTTGAACAGAGTGAGACAATTTGATGAATTTGAGACAATGTTTAAATAACAGCAAACATCATTCCCTGTTAGCTTTGTGCTGGTTGAGCCACAGCACTGTAATTCAGCCAACCAAAAGTGTGGTATCTCCCATTTTGGTTCCAAATGAATCACACTAAGTAGGTTTGCTGTAACATGTTAAAAACGGGTTAAAAGATGGCTACTGTAACTGAGACAATACTGTCTTTGAATAGTACTTTCCCTCCCAATCAACTTAAGTGTTAATGTAATATCCATCTCAGAGTACTCACTCTATAGAATAGATTGTTATTATTATGAAACTATACATAGTCTATTTATGCTATAGAGGATTAATGTTGATGAAATCATTTTGATTAACCCTCTCATAATAATGAGATGCGTGGGAGGAGAGCAGTCATGATTGTCTTAGTTTGACGGAGTAAATGCTTTAGAACAATCAAAAGATCGGACTGTCCAAAAGCAATATAGTAGATTGAATTGAAATTTTATATCTGGTCTTTTGGAAGTCAACAATATAATGTCTGCTGGCCCACACTTTGAAAATTCAAAAGGCAATCCTAAGTTTTCTGTCACACACAAAATATGATGGACGTTAGCTGTTCTGAAGAGTAAATATAGTTATCAATGATACTGTCAAGGTAAACAAGGATGACTGGTTGTCTGCAATCTAATTTATTTACCTGACAAGGTATGCTCAATCTTTTTGTTATCTTTTTTTATGCAATCTTTTTGTTTCTTTGAGTTAGTATATAAACCCTACACTCTGATAACACTGTTATCGCTTACTTACACTTTATCATGGAGTTGGCAACTATCAAAATATCATAATATAATACATTTAAAGAAGATAACTAAATACATGACTGACAGCTAAACCCTGAAATCCTAGCCGAGGCCTTCTCTTATCTCAGAGTAGTAGACAAATATCTGGATATTTAAAAAAAATCTAATTATGATTAATCGTTATCAAAATGCTTCATCTTTCCCTTTTAGCTTGAGCAGGTTCTTATCATTAAGGGTCCTTCTGTGCTGTTTTTAGCCATCTGTTTCAGAAGTGCCTGAAACCATCCGAGGGGTGAAGAGGGGTCTGATTACCACACAGAATTTCAGTGAGAGGGGGCAGGTTGGAGGAGCGGACATTTTAATGTGACACATCTGAGCTCTGTCTGTGGAGTAATGCGTCTGGGGCTTTTTCTCCCAGCAGGCAACAGTGCTGAAAAGCATCTGTCTGGGCCATCGGGTGCTGAGAAGCGGTGAGGCAGCCTCGTGTTCCAAAACAGAATACTCACTCTCCCATGGGCCCCCCATTTCCCCTCCACTGCCCTCCCTTTCTGCCATCCAACCCATTACCCTCCCTTCCAGCTCTTACCAGTAATTCAACATTATATTGATGGTGAAATATCGACTCAGTGCTGGTAAATGTTTCACCAGAGCATGACTTGGCATCCTTTGACTCTCCTCCTGCGTGAGCAGCATGACTAATAGTAATTCATGTGAACCCATGGTTCTGAGGCCATGGCTATAATCACCACAGATATAGATAGATATAGACTGTTATTTCTAAGGTTTATGAGTCTGCTCTCACAAGGGTTAGATTCAAGTGTCAGACCGGTAAAACTTTTGACAAGGATCTTTTAATAAATCGTTTTGAGAAATAGTAATCACACAATCAACATTACTTAATGTAAGTGTGAGAGAATAACTGATCTCAGATGAGGTTAGGCTAGAACTGGTACAACTCCCTGACAGTTATGAACTCATTATTTGAAATGTATGTCTAGACTGTAGGAGTTTATTATCATTTCATGACTTGGCCGCTGCAAAAAGATTCCGATATCATCCAGGAATAATGACCCATGATAGGCAATAAAAGGGTATTTGAAGTGTGAACTGCTTTGCACTAAATATAGACCTACAAGTTGACCCATTTAAAGTTTTATTCTTAGTGTGCCTCTCCTATAAAAGCCCATATAAGCTGTCCACTCCCACTCGATAAGGCTGACTTGCCATATAAATGTGATTGATATTAGTGATGCACAAGATTTAAGAAGTTTATAGCCTAGAGCAGAGTTGCCCAAACTCGGCTCAACTCAGCTTCTCATTACTATATCTTCCTGACCACACTGTTCGTCTCCCTGTCCGAGCGTATGTTTGGTACCAAGTCTGCACCAAAATGGCACCCTATTCCCTATATAGTGCACTACCCTATGGACCCTAGTCAAAAGTAGTGCACTATATAGGGATTTGTTTTGGGGGGGATTAGGATCCCCATTAGCCGACGCCAATGGCGATAGCAAGTCTTACTGGGGTCCGACACATAACGAAGAAGACTTTACAGACAAAATACTTTACAATTGACATACATTTAAAAACATTAACATGTAGTGTGTGTGTGTGTGTGGGCATCTATCAGTTACACATACTGTACATGTTAGAACACACACACTACAAGTTGGTCACATAGGGGAGAGGCGTTGTGCTGTGAGGTGTTGCTTTATTTCAGGTTTTATTTCAGGTTTGCTGTTCACTTCCGCTATATAAGATGGAAGGGAGTTCCATGCACTCATGGCTCTGTATAATACTGTACGTTTCCTTGAATTTGTTCTGGACTTGGGGACAGTGAAAAGACCCCTGGTGGCATGTCTGGTGGGGTAAGTGTGTGTGTCAACGCTGTGTTTAAGTTGACTATGCAAACAATTAGGAATTTCCAACACATGAATGTTTCTTATAAAAACAAGAAGCGATGCGGTCAGTCTTTCCTCAACTCTTAGCCAAGAGAGACTGGCATGCATAGTATTAATATTAGCCCTCTGATTACAATGAAGGGCAAGACGTGCAGCTCTGTTCTGGGCCAGCTGCAGCTTAACTAGGTATTTCCTTGCAGCACTCGACCACACGACTGGACAATAATCAAGATAAGATCAAACTAGAGCCTGCAGGACTTGCTTTGTGGAGTGTGTTGTCAAAAAAGCAGCACATCTCTTTATCATGGACAGACCTCTCCCCATCTTTACAACCATTGAATCAATATGTTTTGACCATGACAGTTTACAATCTAAGGTAACACCAAGTAATTTAGTCTCCTCAACTTGCTCAACAGCTACACCATTCATTACCAGATTCAGCTGAGGTCTGGAACTTAGGGAATGAGTTTTAGAGATGTTCAGGTTGAAAAGCCATAACACATGTTTTTTCAACAACAGGTTATGGTCAATAATATCAAAGGCAGCACTGAAATCTAACAGTATAGCTCCCACAATCTTCTTACTATACATTTCTTTCAACCAATCATCAGTCATTTGTTTCAGTGCAGTACATGTTGAGTGCCCTTCTCTATAAGCATGCTGAAAGTCTGTTGTTAATTTGTTTACAGAAAAATATATATTTGGTCAAACACAATTTATTCCATCACTTTGCTAAGAGCTGGCAGCATAGGCTGATAGGTCGGCTGTTAGAACCAGTAAAGGCAGCTTTACCATTCTTGGGTAGTGGAATGACTTTGGCTTCCATCCAGGCCTTAGGACAAACACTTTCCTCTAGGCCAGGGGTGTCAAACTCATTTTAGCTCAGGGGCCACATGGAGGAAAATCTATTCCCAAGTGGGCCGGACCGGAAAAATCATGGTATATATAACTTAAAAACAACAACTTCAGATTGTTTTCTTTGTTTTAATACGATCAACATACAACATAAAGCTGGAGCCTGAGGACAGTGTGTCCAAAATAGTACAAGCACAACATCACTATTAATCATAAAACACGTCAAGTTTATTTGAAAATTCTAAAGAAAAAGAACACACAAACACACAATGCCTCAGTGATTAACAGAACTGTTTCACAGATCACATAACTATATCAGGGTGTCATTTCTCAGGCAGAAATGTAGATAAAAATAATGAAATCCTGTTCCCCAAACAAGTGCAAGAACCACAGAGTCAAGAATAGGTTAAATATACAAATAAAATAAAATCAATTAAAAACAATAGCACATCAACATAAAAACATATAAACATAAATCTGAAAGCGTTGCTCAAACTCCCGTAACAGTCCCGTTATTTTATCTTTGAACCGCTTCATGTCTGCCACATGTTGGGTCGCGCACATATTTTTCAGACAGGGGAAGTGAGCTGCATCACCACCGGCAAGTTGCGTCTCCCACAATGACAGCTTCAACTTGAAAGAACGTATGCTGTCATAATACTGCGTGACAACTTTGTTGCGCCCTTGCAGCTGTTTGTTCAAGTTATTCAGGTGCTCTGTAACATCCACCATAAATGCAAGGTCCTGCATCCATTCTGCGGAATGAAATTCTAACACTGGGTTGCCCTTTTCTTCCATGAACTGTTCAATTTCTTCTCGTAAATCAAAGAAACGCCTCAGCACAGCACCTCGGCTTAACCATCTTACCTCAGTGTGGTATGGCAGGCCATAGATGTGGTCTTTCTCTCTGAGAAGGCTGTCAAACTGACGGTGATTCAGGCTTCTGGATCGGATGAAATTAACAGTTTGGATGACCACCTTCATGACGTTTTCCATCTTTAATGACTTGCAACACAAAGCCTCCTGGTGCAAAATACAGTGAAAAGTCAAAAAATCACGTCCTCCATTTGCAGATTGCACTTTCTCTCTGAACTTTGTCACAACGCCTGCTTTTTTCCCGATCATTGAGGGCGCATCATCTGTAGCCAGGCTGACAGCGCGGGACCAGTCCACTCCGACCCTGTCCAGCGCGCCGACGAGTGCGGTAAAAATATCAGCTGCTGTCGTTGTATCTGTCATCGGCACCAACTCCACGAACTCCTCGGTGACGGTCAATGTGTCATCAACTCCGCGGATGAAAATGGCCAGTTGTGCAACATCTGTAATGTCCGTGCTTTCATCAATTGCAACCGAAAACGCAATAAATGACTTTACTTTTTGCTTCAACTGGCTGTCCAAATCCACTGAAAGATCGGAAATCCTGTCTGCAACTGTGTTTCTTGTCAGGTTGATATTTTCAAAAGCCTGCCGCTTTTCAGGGCACACAATCTCCGCTGCCTTCATCATGCATGTTTTTACAAATTCACCCTCACTAAATGGTTTTGAAGCCACTGCGATTTCATTAGCAATGAGGTAGCTAGCTTTCACTGCAGCGTCACTGATGTCTCGGCTGTGAGTAAACACAGACTGCTGTTTCTTCAGACCCGCCAACAGTTCATTCACCTTCTCTCATCTCCGCTGTCCTTGAAAGTTGTCATATTTGTCGGCATGAAGACTCACATAGTGGCGACGAAGGTTATATTCTTTCAGCACTGCAACATGCTCTGAACACACCAAACATACAGCTTTCCCATTCAATTCAGTGAATAAATAGGATGACCATTTTTCTTGGAACACTTTGCACTCTGCGTCCACTTTTCTCTTTTTTGACAGAGACATATTGGGGCAATGAGGGTGCCAAAGCACATAATGTTAAAAGTAGAAGCCGTAATAAATATCGCGGGCAAAACAAAGTAGCTCATTGGCTGCACGTGCTTGACCTACTTGCTCTGCCCCGGTATAAACAGTTTGCTTGTTTAACACAATAGCTATTGCGCCATCCAGTGGACGCAATTGGAACAGCAGTTTATTTTATTGAAAAATTGCAGCGCATTTTTATACTTTACAAAATTATTATTATTAAATGGGTTTTTTTTTTATCATCTCGCGGGCCGGATTAAACCCGTTTGCGGGCCTGATCCGGCCCACGGGCCGGACGTTTGACACCCCTGCTCTAGGCTCAGATTAAATATATGACATATAGGAGTGGCTATAGAGTCAGCTACCATCCTCAGTAGCTTTCCATCTAAGTTGTCAATGCCAGGATATTTGTCATTATTGATCGATAACAATACCTTTCCACCTCTCCCACACTCATTTTACAAAAATCAAACTTACAATGCTTTCTTTCATTTAAAAACAACATTGTTTTATGCAATACGATGGCTCACTGTTTGTTGTTGGCATTTCCTGCCTAAGTTTGCCCACTTTGCCAATGAAGGAATCATTAAAATAATTGGCAACATCAAAAGGTTTTGTGATGAATAAGCCATCTGATTCGATGAAAGATGGAGTTGAATTTGTCTTTCTACCCATAATTTCATATGAAGTACTCCAAAGTTGATTTTCATAACTCTTTCCATCATTGATCTTGGCTTCATAATACAGTTTCTTCTTCTTTTTGGACTAGGGTGTCATTTCAGACACACTCCAGGAATCCCACCACACCACAGTGATCACATAATTATGTGCACGACAACGGCATGACGACGGAGGGAGCACAGCGTGGCAGACAAAATAAGCCCTCTCCAATGGCCTTGGCCATAAAGCTTTCAGCCAGCCAACGTGATAAAATTTATGGTGGATTTCCTGCAGAGCAAAAGGTGAATGTTCCGCTCTTTTCTCCAGTGTTTGTCTGCTGTGCTAGGATTGCCTTTTTTAGCCCTGCCTCTGGCTCTGAGCTACACAGACCCAGACAGAGACACACAGAGACCCAGACCACACACAGCGAGGGCTGCTGGGTCTGTGAGGAGGAACAGGCTCAGTCTACCATGCTGTGCACAGCACTCCATCCTCAGTCCCACTGTTTTACAAAGCTGGGTGTCATTCAAAACAGGAACCTTTTGTAGCCACCTTTTCAATGTAGTGAAGGTATTTGTTCTGATTACGAATAAATGGCATAGTAATGATCAGTGATTAATTATCTGTAATCAATGATATGGATCAATAACAATCTTGCTAAAAGATACTGATACTATAGTCACGTTACTGTTCACTGTTAATCATTATGATGGGGTAATGCTCTGCAGTACATTGTTTTTTCATGGCAGTAAAGGGTTAATCAACAAACCGCACATATTTAAAAGTAAACCTTCAGGCGACACAGGCTACTACTCTACAGGCTACTACCCTACAGGCTACTACTCTACAGGCTACTACTCTACAGGCTACTACCCTACAGGCTACTACTCTGCAGGCTACTACCCTACAGGCTACTACTCTACAGGCTACTACTCTACAGGCTACTACTCTGCAGGCTACTACTCTACAGGCTACTACTCTACAGGCTACTACCCTACAGGCTACTACTTTACAGGCTACTACTCTACAGGCTACTACTCTACAGGCTACTACCCTACAGGCTACTACTCTACAGGCTACTACCCTACAGGCTACTACTCCACAGGCTACTACTTTACAGGCTACTACTCTACAGGCTACTACCCTACAGGCTACTACTCTACAGGCTACTACTCTGCAGGCTACTACCCTACAGGCTACTACTCTACAGGCTACTACTCTACAGGCTACTACCCTACAGGCTACTACTCTACAGGCTACTACTCTACAGGCTACTACTCTGCAGGCTACTACCCTACAGGCTACTACTCTACAGGCTACTACTCTACATGCTACTACTCTGCAGGCTACTACCCTACAGGCTACTACTCTGCAGGCTACTATTCTACAGGCTACTACCCTACAGGCTACTATTCTACAGGCTACTACCCTACAGGCTACTACTCTACAGGCTACTACTCTACAGGCTACTACTCTGCAGGCTACTACTCTACAGACTACTACTCTACAGGCTACTACTCTGCAGGCTACTACTCTACAGGCTACTACTCTACAGGCTAATACCCTACAGGCTACTACTCTACAGGCTACTACTCTGCAGGCTACTACTCAACAGGCTACTACTCTACAGGTTACTACTCTGCAGGCTACTACCCTACAGGCTACTATTCTACAGGCTACTACCCTACAGGCTACTACTCTGCAGGCTACTACTTTGCAGGCTACTACCCTACAGGCTACTACTCTACAGGCTACTACTCTATTTAGATATTGAATACTGCATTGTTGGGAAGGGATGCAAAGCTATCGATAATTTACCAAAGTTACCAGAATCTTCAGTAATTAACAGAAAATCTATGCCAATCTATCATAACTTTAGTAATTTATACTTTAATAACTTTTTTTTAAAATATATTCATATTGTCCATGAGTTTCTAGAGAAAATAGCCTAATTAATGAAAAAAGCATCTAATCAACAATTGCATTATCTTCAATTAACTCTGCAAGTATTCCAACTATTGACTTTTCTTCACAACTGCCACCAGTTTGATGCCAAAACATTGACAACAAATACATATTGACATAGTAAAATAAATCAAAGTGTGTAAAAAAATGTATTAAGGATATTTCATACTGAAACCCTCATATTAAACACCAATGGTATTCAGTAAGTTGATGGTTTATATTTAGGATAATGTTTTACCGCTTTGATTTTGATTTTGATTTTATTTAATAATCTTATTTAATTATTTAAAATATTTGACATGTGATAAGGCCACACAAATGGCCAGAGATAATTACAGACACCTGTGATAGTCTGAAGTGCCCAAAAGGGTGATAGATTACATAAAATCCTTGAAAGATACCAAAAATTCTGGTAGTTTACTGGTAAACTTAGAAAGTTTCCAGTAACAAACCTCCCTTTGCAACCCTACTGTTGGGAAGGGCATGCAAGTTAAGCATTTCACTGTACTTGTGTGTGTAACAAATACAACTTGAAACTACTTACTCTCTGTCAATGACCAGGCAGGTGACAGCTTCAGCAGCGATCACATTAGCCGTCCTGATGTCCTCTCTGTGGGGACACAAAGTGTCAACACATCAGTCAAACGTATCCCCACATTCCTCACTCTTGGACGTAAGTCACTGTCCATTCAAAAAGTAATACCTCATGTTAAATTCTAATTAGATTTAGCCTCAAGTGAATACAATTTTTAAAAAATGTGAATACAGAATTGCAAACATACCATTCAAAACATCCAATAAATTGTATATAGTCATGATCGTCCTCTCTACAGTTATCTATGCCATCATCAGAATCCCCTTCACTGTAACCTGAATAAGTCTATAATTACCTGCGATCCACCTGTGAACCCCCCCCCCCCCACACACACACACACACACACACACACACACACACACACTCCAATCTGGCACCAGCTCAACTGATGTCTGTCTATTAGTCTGAGGGAGTGTCTTTTCCAAACTGATGCGTGTGAAAGGTCACATCCAGCAGCTGTGCAGCATGATAATTACAGTGAGGTGAAAGAGTTAATAACACACTGTCCATCAACACAGAGGGGATGGTCCTATAGAGCTATAGCACATTGCTGGAAGAGGCTATCTACTGTTGGTTTTCCTGAGCCTAGAGTACCAGTAAATGGCTATCCCTAATGAGCATCAACTGACAGTAAATGGCTATCCTTAATAAGCATCAACTGCCAGTAAATGGCTATCCCTCATGAGCATCAACTGCCAGTAAATGGCTATCCCTAATGAGCATCAACTGCCAGAGATCAGTAAGAGACAAATATAACCACGAGACCACTTCCCAAGACTATACGCTAAGTTCCTATTGGTGGATGCATGTAACTTATATCACACCAATGAATGGGGGATGTCCAGATGATTTCATAACGAACTAAAAATAGCAGAATGGTGGCCGAACGAACAGCATACAGCATATCTGTACGTGTGACAGGCATCTCTGTAATTGACATTAATTCAATATGGTTACTTATACCATGGCATTGTTGAATACTTGTTTCTGATTGGTTTGAAGGGCATTCTAGATCGTGCATTATTTCCCTATTACGCACGGTAGAATTCAATGGCTATAGATCATTTTTACATGTTTTGTTTGACAGAACTATCTGGTGACAGAGGGAGAGAGGGAGCCGGAGAGGGGGAAAAATTAGAGGGGAATATCTATCCAGCCCAGTGTAACATATGAGCCCTCTAATAGACAGACCAGGGAGAACAGCTGTGAATTCCCACCCTGCTCATGGACAAGGCAACAATTCTCTGGATTTCACAAGAACATCCTGGGAATCTACAGGCTGAGGTGGCCATTTTACACAGAACACAGCATCCATCACAGTTGTTGCTAGCCGACCACCCACCTAGTCTTACACATTCATTTCAATGCTTCGGTAAACAACTGATATGTGTAAGCAGATACCTCCCAACGAGGGAGCAGGATGCCATTCTTCAAGCCAATTAGCACGTATTATGGCAGGGAGATGGAAACATCTACGGTACACTACAGACTCCAGTAGAGTTGCTATATCACCAGATACCTCCCAGTGAAATGAGAGGAGAGCTTTCTAGAGATAGGATGTCATTCTTCAAACCAATTAGCATGTA